>NC_068318.1:23459953-23520393 GCF_025860055.1 Xyrauchen texanus | reverse complement strand
ATTGTTGTCTAGGAGAAAAATGACACCCAGGACGGAGAGGTTTGGTGACCTTGGTGTGCGCACATGTTAAGTTTGTACAGAGATGATTTCACCTCTAAAGAACTAAATTGTGCCAAAAAATTACCAAAAAATAAAAAATAAAATTGCGAGTGGGGTAGCCAATGGGGTGGCCAGGCTTCGGTCCACGGTCCATGGCCACCCCCTAGCTCCACCACTGAGTCACACCATCTGTTGTCACGCACTCTCACACCCACACTATGAATGTAAGGGAACCGTGTTGCTATGAGACTTAGTTTTAAAAAGTCTGTAAAAAGAACCACCCACCAAGACATGAGAAATATTTGGCCAAATGAGGAGGTTATCAAAAGTTGAGAGGAGGTTAACCCAACGTGACACTTCGCACCCTAGCAACCAGACCAATTGGTTGCTTAGGAAGCCTTACTGGAATCACCTAGCATGCCCTGGAATAACTTGGTTTTAAACAACGAGGTAATATAGCATTTCTATATTGATCTCCCACTTGAGACACAAGACATTCTTCAAACACAAACTACAAAAGCATAACTACATTTTTAAATTTGCTGAAGAAAATGTGAGTGGTGCTTGCCTGTGCAAAATTGGCCACCATGGTGCGAGGGTGTTCTGGGTGGTTGCTAGTGCATTGCTTGGTGGTTGCTAAGGTTGTATGTCCTTGGTGACTCCTGTTACGTTCTCCTATCCGTCTAGGGGTCGAAAGGAGAGGTAACGAAGCGACAAAAAAAAAGAAAGGCGAGAACACACTTCACCCCTCTGTCCCAGAGTGAAGACAACACCAGAGGATATCAACGAAAGGATTTTATTTACAAAAAAAAAGAAAATAAGGACAGAACATACATTGTCAGGGAGCAATGGCTCAGGGGTGAGCAAGGCCTAACATAACAAAGAAAACAACCCACTGACTAAGTTTGGGAGGAGTCCCTAACTAACCTAAGAAAGGTTAACCAAAAAGAAATAAACAACACAAAACTTCCCTCAACTCCCTTGCTATGCAGAAACAAGGACAAACAGAGTTCAAAGAAAAAGGCACTCACCCCCTACAGCTCCCCTCACAACAATAACTACTAAACAGGTTAGCAATCACACAATAACTTTAACTTCTGCCTAGTATTTAGCTGAAATGAGCTCAGGATCTCATGAACACAAGTCAGTAACTCTCAGTTAGCCACAGCTAACTCTCAACTACAGTGTCTAAATCAGAAACTAGCCCAATTTAACACCAGTGTTCAATCTAGAGCAGCGGAGAAGTGCGTCTCCCTCTGCAAACACTGGACGGCAACCTTATACTCTCCGTCTCAGGCACACTCACAAACGAGTGACAGGTGCTGATGATTAGGCCTGAGAGCGAGTAGAGAGAGAAGGAGAGACAGCAAGCAAAACAAACACAGGGCACACAACCACGCCCACACTTTCAGAAATAAAGTAAATCAAAGGTTCAGAAGAAGATACTTATATTACTATAAGTAAATGAATAAATAAATAAATGAATACGTCCTTGGACGTAACACTCCCTACTGTCCTAAGTCAAAAGTCTCTGCTATAGTCTGGTTTCTAGATAAGGCTTGGACCCCTCCTTTAATGTAAGCCTACGGGATTGTTTTGGCAGTTTTTTCTTCTACCAGGCAAAAATCTGTATTGTATGACATTGCTGATCTACAACTGATCTACTATACCTTACAAAATCTAACCATTCCTATGTCGCAGTCATTATAATATAGTAATACACTTAGTCTAATTTAAGATTTACACCAGATACAGTGATTTCATAACAAAATTCCATCCATCCATCCATCCATCCATCCATCTTCAACCGCTTATCCGAAGTCGGGTCGCGGGGGCAGCTGCTCCAGCAGGGGGCCCCAAACTTCCCTATCCCGAGCCACATTAACCAGCTCTGACTGGGGGACCCCAGGCGTTCCCAGGCCAGTGTGGAGATGTAATCTCTCCACCTAGTCCTGGGTCTTCCCGAGGCCTCCTCCCAGCTGGACGTGCCTGAAACACCTCCCTAGGGAGGCGGCCAGGGGCATCCTTACCAGATGCCCAAACCACCTCAACTGACTCCTTTCAACGCAAAGGAGCAGCGGCTCTACTCCGAGCTCCTCACGGATGACTGAGCTCCTCACCCTATCTCTAAGGGAGAAGCCCGCCACCCTTCTGAGGAAGCCCATTTCGGCCGCTTGTACTCGCGACCTAGTTCTTTCGGTCATGACCCAACCTTCATGACCATAGGTGAGGGTAGGAACAAAAATTGACCGGTAGATCGAGAGCTTTGCCTTTCGGCTCAGCTCTCTTTTCGTGACTAACGGTGCGATAGAGCGAGTGCAATACCGCCCCCGCTGCCCCGATTCTCCGGCCAACCTCCCGCTCCATTGTCCCCTCACTCGTGAACAAGACCCCGAGGTACTTGAACTCCTTCACTTGGGGCAAAACCTCATTCCCTACCTGGAGTACGCACTCCATCGGTTTCCTGCTGAGGATTAACAAAATTCCATTGTTATTAATTTAACTTAAAATATGAAATATTGAAATGCATAAACAAACTTTTATGTATTTGAGTGAACTTGAGATCGAATTAGAGAAATGTGCTCCATGCATCACCCTCTCTGCAGTCTTCCCCATGAAATCCTGGACAGCAACGCCATTCCAGAGAAGTGATTTTCCTGTAGGTCACTCTGTACACAGGTCTCATCAGCAATCTGTAGCTGAGAAAATACAGAAAGCCAAAACACACACATACACACACACAGTGTGTCTGATGTTAGCTGCAGTCCTATATCAGTTACTTTAAGAATGAATCCCAATGAATTAAAGGATAATTTACACAAAAATGTACTTTTTCTCACCCTCATGTTGTACCAAACAATGTATGATTTTCCCCCATAGAACAAAAAGAGATGTTAGGCAGAATGTAACTTCTGCTTTCAACTGAAGAAAGACAGTCATATGGGTTGGAAAAACATGAGGGTGAGTAAATGACAGCATTTTCATTTTTTGGAAGGAAAATAATAAAATAATTATTTTCTTCTTACCTGATGAGGTTTGAACATGGCCCAGGCCAGCGGCAACTCTGAAACAATCGCTGCACAACAGTCTCTGTCCCATTTTGTGTCTGGCATGAAACAGTCTTCTGTACTGTGTACTGGCACCAGTTCCTTATTCAGTCCATGATAAATAAACAATGAGACAGGCCAGTGAATCCAATCAGATAAGAACAAGGTCAAAAATCTAATAAAATGAATCCATGGGGCTTTAGTATCAATTTTCACCCCTGAAATTAATGTGCAAAATTCTTTACTTGTGAGTCTGCGACAATTTGCCAATGAAATCATCATGCTTGAATGCATCGTAATTGCTGGAATATATTAAATATCGCAAACTATAGTTGAGAGCCAGAAAAAACAGTTGTGGATAAAATATCTTATAACTGTCAAGAATAGAAAAAGGGACCCAAATGCAGGAGGCAAAGTACTGAGCTTTATTAAAATAAAAACAGAATACAAACAAAACCTCTCATGATGAAGGGAAACAAAATAAAGACAAGAAGCACATGAATAAATATAACTAACAAAACCAAAATGCATACAAAAACTCACTGGGGAGAAAACCAGAAAAGATAAGGCAACATAGAAAATATAACTAACTAACTAACAACAAGAACTAACAGTAACTCACATGGACCAACTGACTAGACTGGAGAGCAAACACAACACAACAATCTAACGGGGAAGACAAGACAAAGGAGAGAATATAAAGAGGAAGAAAAGATTGAACACAGGTGCTGCCAATAATCACAAGCAGCGATTCAGCACTGCCATGACAACGCTGATTGCGCTGCTGAGCAGCACCCATGGGAAACACAAGGGGAGGAAACAAAAGCACATGGACAACCTGAGAGAGAGGTGACGGTAACTGTCACAATCCGGCCACATAACGAAAGACTAGACAACGGGAAGGGTGGGTGGAAGAAACTGGTGGATGGCACTACAACACACAGAACAGACAAGGAAAAGAAACAAAAGTCCAAATGAACAGAAAACCAAGGTAAAGTCCAGGGCAGAACCGGCAGGACAGACAGGGTGGTGCTGGCAGGACAGATGATGGCGTGGGTTCTAGTGTCCAGGTTGGGAGCAAGGTACTACAAAACACAGAACAGACAAGACAGAGAAATAAAAAATCCAAACAATCAGAAAACAAAAGGCAGAAGAGACCAGGGTGACACTGGCGGTATGGACCAGGGTGGCACCGACATGATGAACCAGAGAGACACCGGCATAACGAACCAGGGAGGCACCGGCAGGACAGACCAGGGAGGCGCCGGCAGGACAGACCAGAGAGGCGTTGGCAGCACAGACCAGGGAGGCGTCGGCAGGACAGACCAGAGAGGCATCGGCAGGACAGACCAGGGAGGGGCCGGTAGGATGGACCAGGGTGGCACTGGCATGAAGGACCCGGGTAAAGCCTGCATGACAACCCAAGGTGGTGCTGGTGGGAAGGGATTGGCAAGATATACCAAGGCTTAGTGGCTTTACTAAGTGACTTGACTTGGCTAGGCTTGGTAACTTGACTGGGCCAGCAGGCTTGACATGAAGTGGCTGCTTGACTTGACTGAGCTTGACTCCCCTAGGTTCACAGGAGGCAGGGTGGACCACTGGCTGACAGAACGGCCGGAAGGGCAGCGTCTCCCTTCCAGAGGTGCAAGCCTAAATATTCAACTAAATTGTCAACTAAATTAAATAAATAAAGCAAATTAATCCTTAAACTATTTGTAGTGAGTAATTGAACATTTCAGGTGGAAGATGGGGACAAGAGCTATGATGTCTGGCCAACTGACTGCTCTCTTCTTAATTAAAAAAAGCTTTTGCATTTGTGTTAATTTAGTATATTGTTGACATATTTTAAAATGCTGACATGCCACAATTTCAGACACATGTACAGGCAAGGTACATTTACAGATAAAGAAGCATCTTCTGGCTGCAGCCTCTGCTTCACAACAGTTACCAGGAAGTGTACATACAGATCATGCACTCTACTTTAGGAGGTGTTAAATTTGTATGGTTTACAAGCCCAGAGACTCTTTATTAGAGAGGGGTCACTTCTATTCAAATGAATGGGAGAAATTGGAACGCCCAACGGTCACCGGATTTATAGAGGAAGTCCCTTCAGGTTAAAGAGCCAATCACCTTTTAGATACAGACATCGCCTGTCAATCAACTCGAGAACGTGCATGCGCATTAGCTATACAAGGTTTTTAGCGTAATGTGAGATAAAGAAGCACAATTTATGATACCAGTGTAATCAGATTTTACTGCTGATTTGATGTTCTTTTATCGTAGTCTTGACCAACAGTTTTGGAGATCTCGGTATTTCCCCATTCAAGTAGTTATGAGCTCACTTGCCGCTTGTTTACATAGAAAAATAGCTCCCCGGGAGCATTCCAAAAATGGCCGCTGAGTGAACTGACTTGCTAAAAAGGCTTTGGGGGTGAAACGTGATTTTCAGAACATTAAATCTTATGGTAAATTGGCAAATCTGTGCCCCCTTTTGAAATGTCAAATGCCCCCCTCGTGTAATTTATCCTGCTCCGACTCTGATTCCAACTCAATTTCATTGAAATTCATCAGGACAACGTAAAAAATGACAATTTAATTCACAAAATGCAAACAAATGACATCGCAAATTAAACAGTGAAGTGACTGCAATAATGTTAGTGCCAACATGTTTCTGCATGCAGCTACTTGACTTCAAAAGATAGATGAGAAACTGGACAGATGGTCATTTGAGAGACCCTCTTAATGGCACAAGCAGAGGAGACAGAGTGATTTATTTTCTTCAAGCATTCATATAACACCCAGAGGAATCTGACAGGTGTTCTTGTTGAACTTCAAACAGACTTTTAACCAATATGTGACAGTGTCTGTGAACTTCATCTTTCTAAGCTCAATCTGGGAAACTCCCCTTCAGATAAGTCTCATATTCAAAATATATACCAGGATCGTGACCCTCATTATTCATGTCATCATTCTTCATTTATAATTCTTCACTTGTGGACAGGACAGTCAGTGATGAGTCCTGACTGGACTACTGACACCAAAAGCTCTATACGTCTAATAAGCTCAACAATGTGATTTTGTTTTTGCAGGACAGACAGACAGACAGACAGACAGACAGACAGACAGACAGACAGATAGACAGACAGACAGATAGATAGATAGATAGATAGATAGATAGATAGATAGATAGATAGATAGATAGATAGATAGATAGATAGATCATCCTGCAATACATTGGGGCAATAAATCAATTTGATAACATCAACACATAATGACACACATTGAGATTAAACAAACAGTTCATTATAAAGTGACACTCTTTACCTGTTGAGTGTGATTGCTCCAGCAGGGGGGCGTCCAGTGTTTTGTTCTGATACTGTGCGTTGCAGTCCCACGGGAACCTGATAAAAAACAGCTGATGCTTTAAAAAGACGAAACGAAAACATGAAGATGCAAAGAAGTTTCAGAAGTCCTTTAGGCATGGTCCGACATTTAAATGCTCCCTATTTCAGCTGGTTTTCACGATCAGACGTGCTGGTTTTGTTTTAAAGTGGACAAAAGCCCGAATGAATTGATGAGAGACCAGGCAGATGAAGAGAGCTTGTCTGTACAGTGTCTGGAGTACAACACTAGCAGCTCTGCACTGCATCTGGAGTAAAACACTGGCTGTTGCCTCAAAACCTACTGACCTATCTACGTAGTGAAACGCGGTTTGGCGTCCGTCCGCGCTATTTATCCAATTGTTTTTCTTTGTATACACGTGCTAGACGTCTTCGACCCTTGCCAAGCGTATCGCGCTCGAGCGCCCTGTTTTTTAGATGTTGTGTCAAGTTAAATATAACTCAAGCTCGAGACACCTGTGTTTTGTTTTATTCGTTGTGTCTAGATATTTAAGCGTAATAACGCGCTCGGTCTGAACGGATTGACTCTGGACTCGGAACGCGCATGCATAAAAGTGCTGTCTATGTAGGCAGCTCACTAGAATTTAAAACACGACCACAATCTGCTTTTCAGCACTGGGACGGAATGCCTGAGGTGTGTTACTGGCGTTTAGTGTGTGAATCACAAGTAGAGGTAGACAGTTATTTCAGCATAAGTCATCCTCGAAGGCATTTACTTAAAACAACAGAAGAAACACTGTTTCTAACATCTAATTACAACAGATTTAAACTCAAAAATGTACAGGTTGTTGTTGTTGTTTTTTTTAAACAACAGGATATTTTTTACATTTTCTGTTTTCTTGGTAGGTGCATGTTTCTTTTCCTTAGATACATTAACAGCTACAACAGTATTCATAAAATTACTCAAACATGTTCTGTTTGCATTCAAGGCATAATTTAAAGTTTTATTTGATCATATTGATTTTATCTTGACTTTATTTACATATGTGCACTTGTGGTAATCCAAAAGTAATGAAAAGTAATCTGATTAAATTACTTCCATATTGCTGTAATTGGATATGTTACTGATTACATTTATTGTTAAATAATTGGTAATATGTAATGGACTACATTTAAAAAGTAACCCTCCCCATTCTGCACATAAGATACACATAGGCTACACATAATTAACACATACATTTCACATGTGTACATGATGTGTTATGTGTGGCTCAATATGTGTTTTGACATAATATATCAAAATATGTTTTATTTGATTGTTTTCTAATTGTCTTGAAAATATGTAAAACATTGTACATGATCTGGGAATTTTGTACATCCATTTTTGATAGATATAAGTGCCGGGTCTCTAAAGACCTGAATATTTAAGAGTGTTTGGGGAAATTACCATGCATTTAAGGGTTATGGTATCCTAATATAATCTGATTGCTTTTGGATTACTTCTGACCTAATTCTTGTTTATATGATGCCACATGCATTTGAGCAGGATAAGCTTGAACTATTTTGACAATGTTGCTTAACTCTCTTATAGTGATGGGCAATAGCTTCCCTTCATATAGCGAAGCTATTAGCTTAACTACATTTCTGAGTAGGTAGGTGGTAGCTTCGCTAGTTTTTACATCAAGAAGCTTTTCAGTATCGATGCTATATTTTTGATTAGGTAGCGGCGTAGCTTTGAGAAAAACTGACAAAAGTCCTCGTGGTGGCGTAGTGACTTGCCTCAATTTGGGTGGCGGAGGACGAATCTCAGTTGCCTCCGCATCTGAGACCGTCAATCCTCTCATTTTATCACGCGACTTGTTGATCGCATTACCGTAGAGACATAGTGCATGTGGAGGTTTCACGCTATTCTCTGCCATCCACACACAACTTACCATGTGCCCCACCAAGAGCGAACTACATTATAGTGACCACAAGGAGGTTACCCAATGTGACTGTACCCTCCCTAGCAACAGGGCCAATTTGGTTGCTTAGGAGACCTGGCTGGAGTTATTACCATGTTTTTTTTTTAGATATATACCATTACCTGGGAGCACCATATTAAGACAATAGTATATGAATAATATAATCATATAGTAATGTACTATATTAGTACCACGGTATTCTTTGAATTACATTGAAGCAACATCTAAATACAGAACAGTAAATTAATGTGGTAATTATATCTCAAAGTACCATGGTATTATCACCTGATACAATCAGATTTGACATTGTTATTGCCGGATGAGTCGTATATGTATGAGGGTTTTTATACAGGAATGTGTAATGCACATGGGTTTGTAGAGGTAGTTGTATAAATCTGAAAAATAAAATTTAAAAATAGTGATTTTTCATTTTGACCACATGGGTTTGTATAGGTAGCATATATAAATATCAATTTACAATTTTTTTTACATGGACATACATTTCATGTTTATACTGTATTGCACTATACTGTACCATGGCTTAGTAAACATTATGTGATGAGATGCTTTGTCTATGACAGTATGCTCTGTGCATCTGTTTCAAAATGTAGCTACAAATGTAACTACTTTTGGATTGTAGCTTGTAGTGTAATTGCTGCTTTCTATGAGGTGTAGCCTTTAGCTTAGCTTAATTTTTTTTTTTGTTGACTAGATAGTAGCTTAGCTAGCTAAATATTTTGAGTAGCTTGCCCAACACTGCTCTCCTTTGGTATTCGTGGTCTTTTTTGACCGGAAGGGTCAGATGTGTAACCCTTGTTTATGATGATAATGATACCAAGAACAATACCCATTTATTTGATATTTCTTATTGACATGTACATTTCTAAATGTTACCATTAATTTGAATATACAAATACAGAACATTTTTGGGGAAAAATGTTGATACATAAAGAAAATATCAGAATGCGACATAAATAAATTGGAGGGAGTTTGCTGCCTTCTGGTGAACAAAATATAAATATCTCTTGAGTGTGACTTGGAAAACATGTCTTGCCAATAAATAACTGTAGCCACCTACTGTGTACAAGTCTGATGACTTGTTGTATCCTAATTTTACATTTTATCACAAGATATGTATTTGGATATATATATTATCAAACTATTATTTGTCAAAGTTAAGCATTTAAAATTTTATTTTATGTGTCAGATTTTCATTATGTTTGCAATCAGGCCTGACCATGGTGTTACAAAGTGAAGACACAGAATAAGCATTTTTCTATCAATAAATTATTTCAGACATAATATAAATGTAATAGCTCAAAGTAAATGCGTAATAGTGACAAGAAAATAAACATCAAGAAAAATACATTTAATGTCAAATTTTGAAGATTCAATTGTAGTATAATACAGAAGAATCAGAGTAAACATTTTCCAATTTCAAAGTTTCAATAGTGGAATTTTATTTTTTTAATTTGTGCGTGCGTATATGTGTGTGTGTGTGTGTGTGTGTGTGTGTGTGTGTGAGAGAGAGAGAGAGAGAGAGAGAGAGAGAGAGAGTCAGATTGCTGTCATTAGCTGGAAAACAACAAATTACTTGAAATGCCAACAATGACCAAAAGATGGCTGTAGATCTCCACTTATTGATCCCCTGTTCTGTGTGGGTCTGTATGTACAGGTTTCACAATATTTGTGAGTGCCAATTTTTTTTAAATGTCCTCACATCTAAAGTGAATCTTGCTGAAAACCCACAAGTGAGGACATTTTAGGTAATCCTCACTTGTAGAAAAAGGCTCATAAATCGATCATGTTTAACTTTAAATCTACTGATGTGCAAAGGTTTCTGTGAGGGTTAGGGGTAGGGTTAGGGAATAGAAAATATAATTTGCCTTCAATGAAATTAATGGAAGTCTATGGGATGTCCTTAAATAGTGAAACATACCTGTGTGTGTGTGTTATCGTCTCATCCCTTCATTTCTGAGTGTGTGTTTCATTGTGACTGATTTTTTTGACAAATGTAAAAAAAGCTCTAAGTTATAGTCTCACCAGTTCATTTGTGTGTGTGTGTGTGTGTGTGTGTGTGTGTGTGTGTGTGGGCATGGGGAACAGGGTGTGCTTTCATGTGTTTTTTCAAAAAGACAAAGAATACCTCCATATTTTGTGACAAAGAAATGATTTGTGTGTCTGTGTGGAATCAGACTGTGTTGATTGTGAGAAAAGCTTAGTATGTGTACATGTTTGTGTGTGTCTGTTATCTATATGTTTGTTTTTGCTCGGAGGATGATTTAGAGTCTCACCCTGTAATTTCTGTCTGTTTTTTCTTCTTCTGCATTGTGGCTGATTTATTGATTTGACAGATCTCTTTTTTGGTCTTTCCCATTCATTTCCAATGGTCATTCAATTTTGACCGAAAATACCAAAGATGTCACTTTCTTTTATCGACCACTTTGTCTAATCGAATCAATCCCGATTTTTTATTATTTGTTTTTGTATGTTCAGATTACAAATGGAGGAAAAAGTCACCAAATCTTGTACTGCTCAAATAAAGGAAACCATTTCATTAAATGAGGAAAATGTATTTCGGTCAAAAATGACCTAATACCATAGGAGGGTTAAATACATTAAGAAAAATTACTTAAATAGATTGTTAATCTCATCTCACTTTCACACCAGAATGTAAAGTAAAAGTAAAAGTGAGTATAGATTTAAAGTAAAAAAAAAAAAAAAAGGACTTAAATATCAACCTGTTTCTCACTCACACCCATCCTATCGCTACAGAAGACATGAATTACTTCAAAGTTCACCATTCACTTGCATTGTATGGACCTACAGAGCTGAAGTATTCTTCTAAAAATCTTTGTTTGTGTTCAGCAGAAGAAAGAAAGTCATACACATCTGGGAAGGCATGAGGGTAAGAGAATTTCTAATTTTGTGTAAACTTCTTTTAATGGATAAAAATATGACTGTAAATATTTTGTGGGTGCGTTTTACCCAAAATGTATTTACTCTGGCAATTCTGACATTACAAACATCATCCATGTGTGGTAACAGATCAGACCACTTATATTTGTTAATTAAGGCCACACACAGAGATTAGATATTTGAAGCCAAAAACAAAAGCAATTCTCGAAACTAAAACTAATTTTATTGCAATAATCCAACTAATTCAGCATTTCGGTACGGATTACTGCTCCAACTTCAGTGTAATTATGGCTTGTGGCTAGTATCTGCTGGACTATATAACACTGGTTATAACATATACCAAAACAAGTGTGGTATATATATATATTTTATTTATTTTATTTGTATAGGTAACAAATATAGAGCCATAGAGCAAAAACATATGAGCAAAAATGATCGTTATGATTTGTGGTGCTGATTAAAGTAAAAATAAAAAAAATGGGGTTTCAACGCCTCCTACTGGTCAAACGTTGTTCTGCAAAATGTTCAATAAGCTGTTTATGATTGGAGGAATTATATTGCTTCTGAAGATATGGATTTGTACACTGAAGTCTTATGGATTACTTTTATGTTTCCTTAATATGATTTTTTTGGGAGCTACAAAGGTCTGATAACCATTCACCTGCACTGTACAGACCAAAATTAAGCAGATGAAAGAAAGTCATACACATCTGAGATGGCACGAGAGTGAGGAAATGTTCGGAGAATTTCCATTTTTGGGTACTCTATCCTTGTGCTTCATAAGAGCAAATTTTTTTAATTAGCATAAAAATAAACACTTTGTGAATTCTTACAAATTCACAACTGACAAGTTTCTTAAAGGTAATGCACACAATTTTTTGATCCTAAAATACTTTCTCCTATCACAGCTTAATTTGCAGAGACAACTTTACGTAAGCCATATGGCTTCGTCCAGTATACTATGGCTGGGATTTGCCACAGTCTTCCCAATTCGATATTACAACAATATTTTCTAGCCGATTCAATATTTATTTTGATTCTGTAAGTATTGCGATTAGATTTTTTTTTTCTTTATATAAAAACTTCTTTAAAATATAAAAAAAGCTTTTTTAACTCCTGTCAATTGATGAACAGTTGTGTCTCAATTGATGATAAATAATTAGCAGGGGGTGATGCAGCCAGTCAGGATGCTCACAGTGCTGGTGTAGAACCGTGTGAGGATGTGGTGGTTCATTCCAAACTTCCTCAGCCGTCTCAGGAAGAACATGCGCTGGTGAGCCTTCTTCACAACGGCCTCAGTGTGGACGGACCATGTGAGTTCCTCAGTGATGTGTGGACACCGGGGAACTTGAAACTGCTGACTCTCTCCACCGGTGCTCCATTAATGGTGGTGAGACTGTGTTCTCTGTCTTTCTTCCTGAAGTCCATCACAAGCTCCTTGGTTTTACTGACGTTGAGGGAGAGGTTATGCTCCTGACATCAGCCTGTGTCACTAGAATTGAATGCTTTGTTTTTTTGCCCCCCCCCCCCAAAAAAATATCCTGGGGGAGCATGTAAGGTTTATTAGGCAGATTTCTGTGCGTGCCCTCAGTTTAAATCCTGCAGGTGCCCCTGCAAAGGAAGCCATAAGGCTGCATTATGTCCATTTGTATTCAACAAATAAATATATGCAATACATAATTTTAACTTCAACTAATTTTGTTATTTTAGAATATAAAATATAACACATATTACCATATGCTATTATCATATTGATATTGCAACATACAAATGGAGGCTAAAGCGCCATTTCTGGGGCTGTATTGAATTACAACACATAATAATTCACCTGTAGTCCCAATGTCACTACATGTTATTTACAGATGCATCCCGAGATAGTCTGAGATCCTATGCAGCATTCTCAAAGACAACACTATTGTTACACACTGCTCCCAGATGACTGACAGATAAAAAGTGAGTGACTCTGCAGAAATATAGCTACCTAAATGTATCTATTAATCATTGTAGCATTAAGATAATGATAGAAATTCATGTTTCATCTGCGAGCCGATTTTAAAATTGTTTTGCTCAAGAATCACAATTTGTAGCAGAATATTTTTTTTCCCTCAGCCCTAATTTATTCACGTTTATAGCACGACAACTGGACCTGTGTTTTGCGCATGATCCAAAAAAGAGGTGATGCTATCAAAACATTGCTGTTTGTTGTTTTAGAATCCCTACCAGCCCAACACAACATTGGCTCAACCAATTGCGTGAGTTTAGGGGTGGGGCTCTCTCTTGGTCCAACCAATAAATTTGTTATGCTAGTGATGCAGAAACTACACAATACACCTTTGAAGCTGTCAAAAAGAGATGACCACAAAGAACATTTATAGAAGGTGAACAAAAGCCATTGACAAACACTTATAAACACTTGGATTTATTTGTTAATATCAGCATGCCAAAGCCACTTCATTTTGAAACTGAAAACAGACTGGCATCGCAGTCAACAGATCCAGTGTGAGTTGTTCACAAAGCAACCTTTAGTTCTTTGGTGCGTTAAGCACAGTGTCCAGAGCTGTCTGAGCATCCACAATCTGCTGCTGGAGTCTCTGCCTCATTCCTTCATTTGAGGCTTTCTTCAACATGACCTGCATGTCCTGGATGGCAGCACGGTAACCGGTTACATTGTGAAAGACACAAATGGCACGGTCCCCACTACTCACTAGGAAACGGTTGTTTACGTCAAACTTAAGGTTGGTTATCTCTTCGCTGTGAACACTGTGGAACTTTTCCTCCAATTCGCCAGTGGTGGCATTGTACATGACTATATCACAACCGTTTGATATGGCTACTACGCGACCATCAGGAGACAGGGCTATGCGGCTCCCCTCTGACACCTGGCATGGTACAGTCTGGAGCAAGTATGGATCCTGCTGTTTCTTGTACTCCACATCAGTGTTCCACAGCTTCCACGTCCCATCTTTAGAGACAGTCACCATTCTGTTAAGAAAGAGTGTTACACATTTTTTTGAAAACTAGTAAATCACTCAATTCAAAATCTAGTACTATTCACACTATTTGGGTTCAAGATAAGTCAGTCTTAATGGGATAGTTCACCCAAAAATTTTAATTCTGTCATCATTTACTCACACTCAGGCTATCCTAGATTTGTTTGACTAAGAACACAAATAAAAATTTTTTGAAGAATATTTCAGTTTTGTTGGTCCATAAAATGCAAGTGAATGGTGAACAGGGCCTTTTGTGTGCTTTTTGGAGCTTCAAAGGCAACATCAATATAATCCATACAACTCCAGTGAATCCATGTCTTTTGAAGCGAACAAATAGTTTTTGGGTGATAAAAGACCAAAAGGTTACTCCCTTTTCACTATAAATCTTAATATCATCTGTTGTCCTGGCAATCATGTCTTCAATCTCACATCCAAGCAGCATCTGAAAACATTGTGCATGTATCAAGCACTAGTAAGGGTAATCAAGCTCGGCCTAGAGACTGCAATGGCAGGATGTGTTGTGAAAAAGGATTTATTTTTTGGTCTGTTCTCATCCAAAACCGATTGGATCGCTTCAGAAGTCATTGATTAAACCACTAGAGTCATATGGATTACTTTTATGCTGCCTTTATGTGCTTGTTGGAGCTTCAAAGTTATGGTCATTATTCACTTGCATTGTATGGACCTACAGAGCTGAGAAAAGTCATTGTTTGAACAACGGAAAAAAAAAAATCTGAGAAGGCATGAGGGTGAGTAAATGAGAGAATTTTCATTTAAACTATTCCATGACATGTTAGCATGAGCTAAGACTGCATGGGATACACAGCATCCCCTAAAATGTTTTTGATGTACAAATAATCTATTTAAGTGATCTATCACTCTTCATTCATTTCAATATTTTACCAAATTAAATTGTGGATGATAACAACTATCTATGTGCACATTTAAAATTAATTTACTTATACAGTTTATCTGGGCAGAAGTTACATTAATTTCAATGGTAAACAGAAGAGATGATCTTGCCTGCGGGAGTCATTGGAGAAATCAAAGGAGTAAACGCCAGCTGAGTGTCCCTTAAGGTCAAACGCACGAGCAACCTCTTTGAACTCCCCACTTTTCCCAAAGCAAACCTCCCACACCTTCACGTCAGGAGTAAAACCACAGGAAGCAACAAATCTAAAGAGAAGATACAAATCATGATCATTCATGCTTTATGTAAAAAAAACTTGCATGCTCTTTTAAGATAACCTCAAAACTCAGGAGGAGCTGCGCAGAAAGCTATTTGAACCGACCTGCCACACGGAGAAATAGCAACATGCGAGTTGGTCATCTGATTAGTGTTGATAGTAGCTAAAACCTCTCCCTTCAGATCCCAGATCACAATGGTGGTGTCAACAGAGGCAGACATCATAAATTTACCTGAACATACAAGCAGAATGAGATTATAAAGTTAATAATTAAGTCAACTTATATATTGCATATTTCTATGAAAAACAAGGAACCTGCGTAGATTAGGTAAAAATATACAGTAATATGAAATTGAATACAGTTCAGATGCATCTACTGGAGTCCACTAACCTGTCTCTGCAATTCCAATGTTAATAACGGTCCCCTTGTGCTTCTGTGGAAAATCTTCTGGAGCAGCTTTAAAATTGAATGTCCCATCCTCCTTTTTAATCATCTTATAGATGCGAATGGTCTCTCCGAAGGCCAGCCAAGTGATGAAGGCTCTAGGGATACAAATTAAAGGAATAGTTCACCCAAAAATGAAGATTCTCTCATTATTTACCTACCCTCATGGCATTCTAGATGTGCATGACTTACTTTCTTCTGCAGAACAGAAATGAAGAGTTTTAGAAGAATGTCTCTGCTCTTTAGGACCTAACAATGCAAGCAAATTGTAACCAAAACTTTGAAGCTCAATAAAGTACACAAAGGCAGCACAAAAGTAATCCATATGACTCTAGTGGTTTAATCCTTGCCTTCTGAAGAAATCTAATCAATTTAAGGTGAGAATGGACAAAAATATAACTTTTCTTGCTATTATAGTCTCTAGGCACGATCATGATTTCAAGCTTGATTACACGTCCTAGTACTTGACACATGCGCAGTAGGCTAGATGGCTCGAAGAAGTGTAATCAAGCTTGAAATCATGATCGCCAAGGAAACTGTTGGTGATGATTTATAGTGAAACATTTTATAATCTGGTCTGTTCTTATCCAAAACCAATTGGATCACTTCAGAAGACAACAATTAAACCTCTTGAGTCTTATAGACAACTTTTATGATTCTTAATGTGCTTTTAGGAGCTTCAAAGCTTTATTACCCAAATTGTACAGCCCTACAGAGCTGAGATATTCTTCTAAAAATCTTCATTTGTGTTCTGCGGAACATCATGATGAGAGAGTTTTCATTGCTGGGTTAACTATTCCTTTAACCAATAAGCCATGACAGATTGAAAGACTAACAGAACACTATGGATTTGAACCATAAAATTAGTTATTGTGCACTTTAATTAAGGTAAATGTACCGAGAGTCGGGGCTAAACCGGACAAACGTGGCATGGTCAAACTCTACGTTGGCCCGTAAGCTTTTGTGATCTCGCTCCAGGAAGTCTTTGGTGCTCCAGATCCTGATGGTACGATCATCTGCGCAAGACGCAAGATATTTTCCGTTGCTACTAAAATCCAGGCAGGTCACATTGCCACTGTGACTCTAGAGGAGGAAAACAGGACACATAAAAAAAGACAGAATATGGAGGATTTTTAAGTTGAAGTTAAATGCCTTTAAAGAACATATATACAAGTCCAGAAACCACTGTTACAAATGACCTATTCTACTCATTGCCATGCTTTGGTAGGAAATGACGTCATATGTTTACTATATCTTTAGATTTTAGCACAAATCACCTTTAGAGCAGAAGCCAGCAGTTGGTGTGTGAATGTGTGCTGCTGCGGTCTCTCCTTACGGGGGCGCTGTTGCTTCTGCTTTTTGGAAGGTGCTTTAGTTGCATTTTCCTCCACTGTAACATTATCCAACAGTTTGATTGTGGAGACATACCATAAAATAGATGCCATTATAGCCTCAAAACCTGGGCTACACCCGACAGTTCCTTTGAAATTACTTTTAATAACGGAAATATAAATTGATCGGAGTTGTGATTAAAGGTCTCCTCCAAAAGTAAAGCCCAGGTGGAACTTACCTTGTGCATCTGCGTCTTTGTTCTGTTCATTCTGCTCAGATAATTCACTTTTCTGTCTGCCAACAGCAACAGCCACTAAAATAACCAGCGCACCTATTAATACTGATAGCACAAGAATCGCAGCAAACTCCATCTTGGCGAGATTTGTGCCACGTTATCACTACAAACCTCCAGATACGTACAAGTACACTAGGACTCTTAAGACTGGCCGATCTCGTGTTTTCTGACTGTTCTCTGTAACTCGAGTCGCTCTTGTGTTGTGTCCACTTTATTCTAGTGACTCGTTCGCAACTTGACTGTTGCAACACGTTACCTTGTTAATTAACCCTCTTGCTGGAGCAAACGCCTCAGTCCAGCGCGACTATTACTTGTATTTGTTTTTTTAAAAGCAATTACTATATTATTAGGTTTCATGCATGAAATGAAACTCAAATTCGGTTTGTTTAGGTCAACGAATGACTTAACTAAGCCTATTCGGGCTCACGAGACGAGGGTCGCTTCGCCAGTGCGCATGCGTGCGGTCTCTTCCTCGTATTTTCATGAATTGCTCTTTGAATGTAACGATGTGTTAGTGCTCTCTGGTGAACTGGAGTCTCGGTCGAAATAGACCAACACAGCGGCAGTCAAAGTTAAGATGTTAGCTAGAAATATAGCCCCATATATACCTTCTTCAGAGTAACGCCGTATTTAATTTTTGACGGGAATGAAAACGAGGCTGCGAGTGTCTCTGGTGCCATGCATTTTATAAAGGTCCTAGATCACATATCATTTCCACAACACGTGTTTTTGGGGGTTTTAAATGTACTGTTTAAATTTACACTTTAAACATTGAATATCGAAGTCCATGCAACGCATTTATTTTGAAAAGGCAACCATTTTTCGAAAATATTTACAAATAGAACTTAAAATAAAATCTACCCATGCATGTATTACAATCTATTCATATTTTTTTTTATCTTTGTGTAAAATAAAATTAGCCATCCACCAGCAGTAGCCTACATCATACAACGCCTACATCATACAACACATATCATTGTAGTCCTTTGTTTTAAAAACTGAGGTCCCTTGGGTTAACAGTACCATAAATAGAGTGTTGGTGGTGTAGTGGTCTAAACCACATAACTGGTAAACTGATAATCAGAAGGTCGCTGGTTCACAGCCACCACCATTGTGTTCTTGAGCAAGGCTCCAGGTTGCTCCGGGGATTGTCCCTGTAATAAGGGCTCTGTAAGTCACTTTGGATAAAAGCATCTGCCAAATGCATAAAAAAAATAAAAATTAAATAAATAGCTAGCGACTGCATGAATTTTATAGTAAATAAGGCAATTGTAAAAAGTCTACTACTTTGGCTTGTGTTCAAATCTGACATACCAGTTTATTATGTTCTATTACAGCAGAATTTGATTCAGTACTTCCATTTAAAGGAAAATATTCACCCAAAAATGAAAATTCATCATTTACTCACCCTCATGCCATCCCAGATGTGTGAGGTTCGTTATTCAAACAAAGATTATTCTCAGCTCTGTATGTCCATACAATGCAAGCAAATGGTGACCAGAACTTTGAAGCTCCATTAGGGACATAAAGGCAGCATAAAAGTGCTCCATATGACTCCAGTGGTTTAATCCATACTTTCTAAAGCAATAAGATAGGTGTTGGTGAGAAACAGAGCAATATTTAAGTCTTTTTTTTACTATAAATCTTCACTTCCGAACACTCTTCTTCTTTTGTCGATTTGTGTTCTTTGTGCATATCACCACCTACTGGTTGTGAATATTCAAAGGTGGAGATTTATAGTAAAAAATAAGACTTAAATATTGATCTGTTTCTCACCCACACCAGTCAAATTTCTTGAAGATGGAGTCGTATGGGTGACTTTTTAATGTTTTCTTTATGTGCTTTTTGGAGCTTCAAAGTTCTGTTCACCATTCACTTGCATTGTGTGGACCTACAGAGCTGAGATATTTTCAAAAAATCTTTGTTTGTGTTCAGCAGATGAAAGTAAGTCACACATTTGGGATGGCATGAGTGAGTAAAGTATATAATAATTTACATTTTTGGTGAACTATTCCTTTAAATTTCACCATAATTAGACATGTCAAGCATTCAATAACCTTGTAAAAAAAATATACATTTTCCTCCAGAATGTGTTAGATATAATCTCTAGGTTTGTAACAATCCCCATTTCTTGTCAGAAACTGTCCACTGGGTTTTCAAACAAAACAGATGATAATGGGAGAAAAGGAGATTTGTGGCTGAAATTAAAAGAAAAAAACAAATTACACTCACAGTTGCACTTTGAACAAGTGGTTGAACAGCACTTAAGTACCTCTATTAGTAAAATAAACCACTTAAGTGCACCTTCTAACATGATGATTCAAATATGTTGGTCAAGTAAGTTGTGCTTTTAAGGAATTTGTCTTTGTGGCCTGCTCCAACAAGTAGAAATGTCATATCAGGCACTTTTGGTATGACTTTACACAGAATGTACAATATAAAGTATACACAAACAATACACAATATATACATAAAATGTACGAAAGACTATATACTACATATTTACTCACTTTGATGTTGTTCAAAATCCATATGAATTTCTTCTTTCTGTGGAATACAAAAGGAGATGTAGGGCAAAATGTCAGTCACAGTCATTGCAGCTTTTTTCCATTCAATGAAAGTGAATGGTGACTGAAGCTGACATTCTGCCTAAAATCTTGTGCGTTCCACAGGAGGAAAGTCACACAGATTTGCAACAATATAGATTAGCCAACACCACCACCTGCACGTATACATTTGACAGAGGAGCTGTTATTCAAAACAATCGAATGAAGCAATGCCTTTGATACAAAATTGTAATCATGTCGTCTTTAAATAGCAAAATGTCAAGAGATCATAACTGATGCAACAAACCTGCTGAATACTCTGCACATCAGAGCTAGTTTCATCTCCCACGGTGGCTCAGCGGCTTTGATGGTGAATTCAGCATACTCGTCTGAAGCAGACATCTCAGGCTCTTGAAGCAGGAGTTTTTTCTTTTTCTTTCAGGACTGAGGTTCCTGTGGGTTTTATCTGGAGCGAGAGAGTTTTTCTCCAGATTCACACTGGTTTGAACAGGAGCAAGAATGACAACCAGAAATCAATGATTGAAAAACATTTCAAATGTGTACAAATGTTAAAAAAATGTATGTTTGTTACACAAAACAGCCCAAGTCATTTTGGCAGGCTTTACTCAACTTCTGGGACTAAGGGCAGGTTTTGTTTTTAATCTGAAAACAAAGTAGTGTTAACAAGGTACCCGGTTGATAAAATTAGCATTTTTGAAGAACTTATTATTGGATAAGTTTTCAACATTTGTGGCATCAAATCTTTGAAAAATACTTTTTGTTTGAAGAACTTAATAGCAAGTAAACTATATATACGCAAGCAGAACATATATTTTGTGGTGCTTTCTTATGTGAAATAATAATCAGTATTATTTTAGATAACTTTTGAATGGACTGAAATTCCAAATCACGAGTCTATGCACAATTTTTGTGATTATTTTGGTGTTTTCTGTACAACAGTTTTGCTGACAATGTCATTGTATTATTTGAATAAATTTTTAATGCCTGCTTTTCATTGTGATATCATTTATTTCACATAACCCCACCCCTAAACGGCACATAAAATCAGTGAACTGTGGTTGGACACTTTAAATGTCTATCAGATGTGAATAAAATTGCCTTTGCACACCAAATGCAATTTCTCACTGCGATTAACATTTTGAATTTAAACAATGGATTCCTATTATGACATTCACACCTGGAGTGAGCATTAAAGCCTGGTCCAGCAGTGAGGATGTGTATTTCATTTGCATCAAATATCTTAAAAAAAAATAATTCTCATATGGGTTCTCTTAACATGTCAATTATATTGCTGCATCACTGCCTTGCATCCTCTTTAAAAAAATCTGATCTTATGTGGATTTACATAATATATTCCATATTGCTGCATTTGATCCTACGCGAGTTCTCTTATCTCTCTAATATAATATACAGTATATTAGGCTATATATATTATATATATCTTTGCTTTGTATCACTTTTTTAATAAACAACCATTAATTGCTTTTCTTCACCAAATATTAATTATATTAATACTATTGGTGTGACTCTCAGTGAACTCTGTGCACCTTAACATACCAAAAACGTGGTGGTTTCTCCACAAAAGTGTAATGAGTAATCGCGTGAAAAACAGAACCAACAGCAGAGGAACAGTTCAAAGGATTTATTTACAATAACTTAGTTAGATGAGAAGTGTGCGCAAGGGGCAATACTTCACCCAACACGCGGGCAGAGACAAAGTCTCCTCCGTGGATGGCCAGCTGGCACGCAGCAAACTGGAAGGCAACCACACACCCGACACGTGGGCAGCCAACAGATACACGAGACACGGTCAACTAGGCAGAGAGATTGAGGTTAGTACTTAACATCAAAGAGTGATCTTTAATGTAAACACATTACAAACTACAAAAAAAAACTACATTCAACATTAAACAATCCAGCCAGGACATGACACATGAGGGGATTAAAATAGGCATGAACAAAAATCTCCCATGGCCGTGGGAGCTGACAGCGGAAGGGGATCAGGCCCCTGGCTGCTCCTCCGCATGTTGATTGGTTCATCACACTGCAGCAGGTCCAGATAAAATACTCGACAGAGCTCCATGGCGAATGCTAAGAACGACACGCAACTAGCACGTCCATTGTCTCACATGCCGGTTCCCCAATCAGCAGCCATTCTGGTGAGGTGCACGATGATGTAAGCCACCTTCACTCTCCGATGGGAAAGCAGAGGGCTGTGACGTGAAGAACAAGGAACATTGCGAAAGGAATGCGCTACAGGATTCATACTGGCTGGAGGGGGAATGCAGGCATCAAAGTGTCCAGAAACCAGGGGAACCGCCGGAGCTGGTAAGAATGCTTCCTGAGATGGGCCGGCATCGGGAGATGCACAATGGAGGTGAGCTCGGTGAGCTGTAAAGCCATCATCACCAGAGCCCGGTTCAAAGCAGAGATTTGATCCTGCTGACGTACCACAATACTTGGCTGGATTGTTCTGTAACGAGCAATAGCAAGACAAACAGATCCACAAACTTGACCACCACACATGTTGTCAGCTTATTAAAAAGTAGCAAATAAAAGCACTCTATGTCACAGTCTCTTACTATCTAGCTAGCTTGTTGTTTGTCTTATTGTAATATCTGTATAACCATACTTCAACAATTTTTTCATGGAAAGTATGCAAAAAATCTTCCTACTTAAATATATTAATGAAATAAGTGTCCTGAGATATCTCACAGCGGTGACAGCTGTAGACTTTGTAAACAGCAAATAAAAATGTGTCCGCGAACTGCGGACATTGACTCTTTTCACCCGTCAATCATTTTGCTCGTTCTCATAGTGTTGTATTTGAAGCGGATCATTGAGGCTATGATTCATAATGTTTGTCAGTTGAGGGCGCTATTGTGCCACTGTTGAATCTGACAGACACAGGAACAAGCAATGCTGCTCTTTTGCTCCGTTTTGGTTTCAAAATTATCTTTGGAGGGTGGGTTTTGGAATGAGGGCGCATGGCTAAGGGCAAAAAAGATGCAATAAAAAGTGAATGGTGACTGAGACTGATGCTGTCATTCAGTCTTACACCTCCTTTTGTGTTCCACTGAAAGAAGAAAGTCAATCATGTTTGGAACAACATGAAGGTGAGTAATTTATGACAGAGCACCTGTGATGGGTTGAAATACACATCGTCGTCTTGCTGGTAGGCCTTCATATTCTGGTGTTTGTGGTCTGTGACAGGTCGAACCAACATCATCCAGTTACAGTCATCTTCAATGGATGTGTCAAAACACACTACTGACCCATCTTTCTGGAATATCTATCAAACATAACACAGAAAAATTTCAATTAAAGCACCAGTAGGTCAGATCTTACAGATTGAAGGTTTACTGTTTACCTTTAAAGGAAACAGCCCTCATTTCTAAGGCTAGGCACCCTCTTGGCTTCAAAGGAACCAAATTGAGTCCTCTTAACCAGTCGCTCAAGCACAAACACTCCTTCTCTTCTCTCCCCAGATTATCTGATCTCCAAGCTGTCTGGTAAAGATGACCTAGGACAAGGATGTTGGTGATGCTGTTAAGTTAAATGTTAAAATGTATTTATGTATATTTACAGTGACAGCAAACCGATAGATTTTACCAAACCGATTATGTTGCAATAAAAAAACAACTGCATTGCAGGCATTAAAAACATTTAATAACAGACAATACATTATACCTTACATTTTTAACTAATTATTTAAAAGTCAGAAATTCTAGGTGCTGGAAAAAAATTCAAACACCCAAAATTTAATTAGAAAGGCATTACAGAGTAAATACTCAAAACTTACATACGTAAATTAATATTAATCTATTACTCAGGTAAACTAGTATTACACTTAAGACAGACCCTGTGTTTGGTCTTAAGTTACACCTATTAATTTGAAAAAATTGCACATATGGCCAATGATGCAGTCGGTGCACTCAGGCAGTTCTCATGGTATTTGGCCAAAAGCCCTCATTTGCACTCACTGTGCCCGACTCAGAACAAAGGAGTCCTTCACAGTGACAACTGGCTCCAGCTCAGGACACTCAAGAGTCATGATACTGCCCGCAGTCCTCACACCCTGCACAAAGAACAATGATCTGGAATATTCTGTCATGTTCTTAAATTAATCAATGGTTTTACAGGATGGCTTGGCGATGAGCATTCAAGAAAATGAAAATTTCTATGCATATAGTGATGCACATGTGTGAGCTAACTATTAACAATATATTAATAAATGGAAAATGTGAAGTATACTCACAAATACACTCATCATGCGTCTGCTCAGCCATTCTGACACCCTAGAATGCATAACCTGTTTATTAGTTTTCATAACTATTAGAATTCTGTTCACTCAGTTTGTTGTGTGCTTTGCTAATTATTTTGGAAGCAAAAAAATAAATAAATTAGTCATCAGTTGATTTATGCATTAATTGATTAATATGAAGAAAGAAAAAAAAAATGAGGAAATTGTATCAAATAAATCATAAAATTGACAGTCTTTATCACCCAGATACAAAAACATTGTAAAATGAAATTTCTGAAATATATATATATATATATACACACACATACACAGTAAACTTTTCCAAAATAACTTTGTGTTCATTACTGTCAATAGAACACATTACATTGTGCAACATATTTTGTTCTGTGAACAGCACGTCAATGCACCAATGATTCTCACCATTCACAACACAGCGCTCATCAGCAGCCAGTGCGCATTTAAATGCTCAAATCACTCCGCTGACACTTTTCACTGCAACTGCACCATTGACCCATAAGTATGCGGACATTTCGGCAAATGTATATGAATAAAAAGTGTGCACAAGTTCAGCATAAAGTGATTACCTGTTTTCCAAACGTCTACACATTAGTGAATCCTGACCCCAGGAACCACGCAGGACTGGAAATAAGAACCGTGGAGGGAGGGCATTGTGGGAAGTGCAGTTTTTCACAGATTGTGCTAAACTTTTTTTCAATACAATTAAAGCTGTTTAAGCACGGATCAAGTATGGCTTGTAAAATACACACAAAAACGTGTTAATTCTATATTGAGAGCAAAAAAAGCAGCAGCAACACAAAAAAAAAAATCTATTCATATGTGTTCAGGCAGTATTTATTGCTCAAACCAACAAAGATGATATGTTAATCAAGATAATCCCTGCATAGCTCAGGCTGACATTCGTTATACACAGGCCTCCAAGGTTTAATATATTTAACAAGTGCAGAGCAGACACAAAACGCTGTATAGGCCATAAGCATGTGTGATGTTAACACTTTTGGAGGTAAACATTTTAGGGGGAGCAACAGGTTTTCAATGATTATATACATAATGGCATTAACTAACAGCCATCTGGTTGTTTACACATTGAGTTTCTCAATGCATGTGGTTACACTATGGTGATATGCACATACAGAGAACTGACTTTTTTATGAATGTGTAGATCACCACAGGATGGCCAATCAAGCAGGATAAAATGTCTTCATGTGTCTTTTTCCATTTCATTGGAAAATACCTCGGTTTCATTTTGTGACTGTATATAATTAAATGTATCACGATGAACTGTGAAGAACAGTCAAGCTGTGCATGGCAACACACAAATTACAAAATAGACACACAAAAAAAAATTAATCTAAACAAAACACATTAAAAGTAGTCCTCCCCAAATATGAAGTAATATGTAGTGAACAGCCAGACTGCTGAGGTTTCTTTCTGGCACATTCAGAATGGACATGCAATCAGGTTTTTCAACATACGCATTCAACATTTTCAGTTCAAGTAATGGTCAAGCGGAACCTGTTCTTGGATCTCCCATAGCACAAATCCACTGCAGTTCTGGACACAGGCTCATCGGTAGAGGCTTTTCAGGTGGCTTATGAGAACAGATAATAGAATAAAAGAAAACAACACAATAACCAAACTTTTGAATCGTGAACATTTTGAACAGCTAAATTCAAGAGACCAATGCTCTTGCTGTCTGGTCTTTCTCTATGCCAACATGTCTTTGCTTAGTGTTAAGATTAAGATCCTTTTTAAAATTATTAAAGTTAGCAAACCTGTCTCCCTTAAGACTCAATTTTTCAAATCACACCATCATTTAGATCATTTCGAAACACTCTCAATACTTATTTCTGCCAGACCCTGCAGAATTCATTGCATTATGAACGCATTTTGAAACCGTTCGGAGAATATAAAAAAAGTGCAAATCAAATCGATGGAATTTCCTCTTCTCTTATTTCCCAGAAACATTCAAATTGTCAGAGGGTTAAAAGCTCAGGTAGATAACAAGAGAGGGATGTCCTCATATGCTGCTTTGGTTAAAAGGCCATAAATGTCAAATATCTTTTGCATGACGATCACGGTTTGCATAAGGTTAGCAAAATGACTCATTTCGAGTCTTTTTGAGTGATAGCACAGCGACTTGGTTCTGCAGTTCTGTAAACTTTCTTGCATATACACACACCCATTCAAAGATAAAAGCTAAAGCTTGACTGGAAAAGTAGGTAATGTAAAACAATACAGCAAAAAAAACAACCTTTGAACAATATCTCTGTCCTTCATCTTGAATGGAGAGATGCATCTGCATAGGCTAAAATGAAGGAGATCATAGAGTTGACCCAGGAGAACCAAGCTGAGGAGTCTGAACAATGTAATGGAATCTGGGAAGGTGGCATCAGACATTTCTGATTATGGAGGTATTTTTTAGAAGGGTTTGAGGGTGTTGGGCATCTCTTGTGAAGAGGGTGATTGTTGGTACGCAGGGGTATTGGCGAACAAGGCCAGGAATCGAGAGTACTCCTTGCATAAAAGTTAAAGGAACAAGCATAAATTAAGAGGAAGGGGTTAAAGATATAAAGAGGTAAGCTATTAGTTTCGGTGGAGGAAATTATTGGCAGGAAAACCAAGGAGAAATTGTAGGCATGGACTTTCTCTAATGTGTTGAAGACGAGCATTAAGTTAACGTAGGTGGCTCCCTCATTGTGCCGTTGGCTTTGCTCTTGCTCCTGGGCAGCAGCTTGAGGTTGATGATGCGTCTGAAGGTGGCTGTCCTCTTTTCCCTGTCACCCATCATGGCCACATCAGGATTCTCCAAGTACTGAAGGTCATTGTGTGACTGACTCATCCCCGGTTCCTTCTGCTGATGTCGCCGTCTGAAGAATAGCTTGGCACTCTTGTGCAAGAAGCTTCCTATAGGGGAGGCCAGAAAAAGGTGCAAATAATAATTAGCCAAGCTCTAGTTCCTCAATATAGATTACTGGGCCAACCTGGAGGTCAGACACTGGTCAAAAGAAGTGTAAAAGCAAGAATTCCATTTTAATTTGGTTGTAAAGTGATATTGTTGACCTTCATGAAGACCCAGCGGATGTGAGGGAATTTTTGATTCAATCATTATAACCCAATAAGCCAGCACCTGTATCTTTTAAACCCTAAAAGAGGGTTTGTAGAGCACACTAAAAATAAGCAGTAGGCAAACATATTCGTGTGATTTGTTTTTGTGATTAAAGCAGTTGAAACCAGCCCACACCAGCTATTAAGTGGTTTAATTCTACACAAAACAAAAATAAGTGCACATACAAAGATTTAAAGGGATAGTTCACCCAAAACTGAAAATTCTCTCATGATTTACTAACACTAGGGATGTCCCGATCCGATACCTAGATCGGTATCGCATCGCTACTGACGTTTTTAGACGGATCGGGTATCGGTCCGACGAGCCCGACCCAAATCCGATACTCTGTGATAGTCATGTTCGTTACTGTCAAGCTTAAAAAATGACATAAAAGAACTGTTAAAACACCATTAAAGCGGTTCATATGACTAGTGCATTTTATTCAAAGCCACTTGAAGCCACGTGATAGCTCTGTGAATTGCAATAGGCTGTGTTTAATAAGTAAACATATATGTTCTTGCACGCGCAGCTTCAGCGCGGTAGTGAATGGTGCTTTAACACACACGCGCACGGCTATTTATAGCCTTCACCCGTGCACAATATTTGTGCGCTACAAACGAACATCTCAGATGTAGATGCTCAGCAGTTCGGTTCACTTATAATATGGACTTAGAAAGGCACTGGAGGTGCATTTAACCAGAATTTAATTAAGAAGCGAATTAAACTGTGAATAAAAAGGGTGAGGGTTTAAAAGTTAAAGCTGTCACGGGAGACTCACGGAGAGGCAGAGATGTGAACTCAGTAGCAGGGTTTATTGAGCAGAGGATTGAAACAGTGATGTAAATATTGTGAGTAAATTCAGTTAAGCAGAGTGGCAAACAGCAGGTAAGTAATATCCAGACAGTGTATAGATATGATGAAAGAGATAACTCAAAACAATTTTATGATACATGCAGGCAATAATGAAGACACATGATTGACATAGTAGAAAGTTCTGGAGTCTCAGAAATACTATCGATGAGAACAGGCACAGAGTGAGAAAGTGAGTGTGTGTGTGTGTGTGTGTGTGTGTGTGTGTGAGAGAGAGAGTGAGAGTGTGTGTGTGTGTGTGTGTGTGTGTGTGTGTGTGGGCTTGTTTATGTGGTTTACGAGAACATTTTTTTAGGTTACAAATTAGTAATTACAAGGGTATTATGCTATAAATGTGGTTTATGAGGACATTTCTATTGTCCCCATAATTCAAATCGCTTAAAAATCATACTAAACAATGTTTTATTGAAAATGTAAAAATGCTGAAAGTTTTTTGTGAGGGTTAGGTTTAGGGGTAGGGTTAGGGTTAGGGTATAGAATCTATAGTTTGTACAGAATAAAAATCATTATGTCTATGGAGAGTCCTCATAAGGATAGCTGCACCAACATGTGTGTGTGTGTGTGTGTGTGTGTGTGAGCGCGTGCGAAAGCGGGGTATTTATTTATGCAGTCATTGATTAGCCACTAATGATATGCAGGTGCGTGTAATCAGAACTCAGGGAGTGCCAGTATGCTAGTTAATAATAAAGTGTTTCTTAAGCTATACATTTATATTGAAATAATGTGTAGTTAACACATTAACTCTTTACATAGCCTATTAAAGAGTACACCCAATTATTTCCACACAATACTGTAAAGATATTATAAACTGATTATGTAAAAAAACAACACTGTATCGGATCGGGATCGGTATCGGCCAATACTGAGATTTCCGATATCGGAATCGGATCGGAAGTGGAAAAAGTGGTATCGGGACATCCCTAACTAACACTGATATATAAATAGAACTGCATCGCTAATGCCACGTTAAACTGTCAGCAGGAGTTGAAGCCACTGGAAGTGTTCAAGCGACCATTTTAGAATGCCCAACCTCTCAGAGCGTCAATGACTGACAGGAGAAAACACCCCCGTTTCACAGTCTCTGACCTGCGGATACGACGGTTGCATTTCGCCCTCTAGTGACAATCATGATTGATTTGACAATGTTTGATTTGCTTGTTATGATAATAACGAGGGAGAAGATATATGCCGATATCTATGTCAGCACACTCACCTGCTCACAATGTTCAGTCTATCAGAGCAGCACAACAATCACTAAAGGAAGTGGGAAAACTGTCCACTGTCCATAATGCAAGTAGGAAAAGCTGTAATATCTGCTTGTTTAGGGTGACAATACGTCCTTACCACCGAAAGGGAGTCAGACCGGGATGACTCGTCTTAAAATCTGGGATTTGCTTGTTTTCACATTGAAGTGCTCTCTGTAGTCAGTTGAATTCATTGTCCTCCAGTCAAACCCATATCAGTTTAATTTGAACCAGCTTTGCCTTGGTTGTCTCCCTCAATCTCAGCAGCCACTGCATGAGTGATAGAGGGAGATAGAGAGCCCGCTCTTATTTAAATGACCATGAGAACAAGGTACTTTTTGATAAAAACAAAACAAGTAACTCTGAACAAACACTTCGATTATCACAATAAATAAGCCTGAAAATGTCAGTTTCAATCTTACCTAAGTTTCAGTTAACTTATTTACATTCAGCTGATCTGTTCACTGATGAAGTTTGTTACAGTAGATATACATAACTCGCTCAGGCTTTCAAGAAACAGGAAAAATTCCAGACTTTAAATAAATAAATTACATGTGCAGGACGTTTGCATTGTAGGGATGTACATGCAGATTTCAGATATAAAATTGGTGATTGAATGACTAATGTTTACTTGCTGGAAAGAGATGTTTTCCTATTAAGTCAGTAGGTACATCGGAATGTTTGGGCATAGCAGTATGGCGGCGCATTGGCTTCATTGATATGACGTCAGGAGCAATCCAGTTCTATATATATATATATCAGTGTTTACTCACCCTCCTGTTATCCCAGATATGTATGACTTTCTTTCTTCTGCAGAACATAAATTAAGATTTTTAGAAGAATATTTTAGCTCTATAGGCCCATGAATTGCAAGTGAATGCCCTAAAACCTAGCAACCAATCAGAGCACCCTAGCAACAGCATAGCAACACACGAATAACCAATCAGAATACCTTAGCAACTCAAAACACCTTAACAACATAGCAGCACCCTGGGAATAAACAACAAACCCTACAACGTAGCAACCACCCAGGGCACACTAGTAACAGCATGGGTGCCAAGATTTTGAAGCTCAAAATTCCACATAAAGAGAGCATAAAAGTAATCCATATGACTCCAGTGGTAAAATCCATGTGTTCAGACAGGATATGAAAGTTCAATATTTAAGTCCTTTTTAGCTGTAATCATACATATCTGGGATGGCATGAGGGTGAGTAAATGATGAGAGAATTTTCCTTTTGGGTGAACTATCCTTTGTAGCAAGTTGGCATGTCTAATCTTTCTCTGTGTCCACACTCAGCACTCAAAAGTCAGGTTTGAAGCCACATGGTACCAAAAAAGGTCAACCATTTGCTTCTTAGCCTGATGAATGTGTTTTAAAAAAGCTGGAGCATGGACTTTTCAAATAAGGGTTTGTTAACCATGTCAAAGGGAAGTCTACAGTACATAGACTATTATTGACTTCTCAAGATGTTACTTACTCTGCCAGCATTAAAGTCTGGTTATCACTGGTTTCCACTTTAAGATGGCAAAGAAAAACAAAACAAAAACAAATTGCTAAGGACGATGTGTACAAAGGATAAAAGAAAACGTATCATCAAAATATGGGAAGTACAGAGAAAAAGACTAGACAGTGTTGCATTGATTTTAAGTATGATACGTATAAAATATTGACAGTATAAATTCTCCATGACTTTTTAAAATTGTATTTGCATTACTTTTCAAGGCCTGGAAATCACAATTGAAAAATGTTCTGATAGTTCCAGGTTTTTCATGACTGCGGGAACTCTCTATTTGGTATATCTACTGAAATCAATGAAGGTAAGCAGGGTGGGGCAAAATACCACCGATTTACTTTGCAAATAATTTGACAAAAGGTCATGGGTATTAATTACCATTTTTCAAACAGAGACTATTACCTAGCACAACCTTTTTCAAATGTTCTTTTTCTACATATACATAAAAACCTTTTCTTCCCTCACCTTTCCCTTTTTTGGAGCCTGTTTCAGAGCAGTAGGACAGAGAGGTTTTGTCTGCATCGGGGTCTTCTCCGGCCTGGTTCTCCCAATCATCCACATGGTGGTCTGTTCCATTTGCACCCTCTAGGGATTCTATGGGTACAACAGTGCTGGGTTCCACCATTGTTTCACTGTTGGTGCCCTCTGAAGCACCAGACATGGAAGCATCCATTGCAGCAGCATATCCTGCCATTAGAGCCATCTCCTCATCCTGTGTGAGAGGGGCCTAGAGAGTGAACAGCGAAGTCTTAATTAATTGGAAACTGTCTATCAAAAACAAAGTACTATATTTGTTATTAAATTATCACAAACTATTTAACCACCTTAAAGGGATAGTTCACTGAAAAATGACGATTCTCTCATAATTTACTCACCCTCACCGAGATATTAAAAGAATATCTCAGTTCACTTGCATTGTATGGACCTACAGAGCTAAAATATTCTTCTAAAAATCTTTGTGTTCTGCTGAAAAAAGAAAGTAATTTGGTGGATAAAGTGGGACTTTTAACTATATATAAAAAAATTATGTTCACCAGATTAATGATATTGTGTGTGTGTCTATGTGTGTGTCTATATGTATGTATATATATATATATATATATATATATATATATACATATATATATATATATATATATACATATATACACACACACACACAGTTGAAGTCAGAAGTTTACATACACTTAGGTTGAAGTCATTAAAACAATTTTTTTTTTAAACCAATCCACAGAATTAATATTAGCAGACTATAGTTTTGGCAAGTCATTTAGGACATCAACTTTGTGCATGACAAGCAATTTGTATGGACTATATCACAATTCCAGTGGGTCAGAAGTTTACATACACTGTTAACTCCTGAAGGTACCAAGTTCATCTGTACAAACAATAGTACGCAAGTATAAACACCATGAGACCACGCATCCATCACACCGCTGAGGAAGGAGACACATTCTGTCTCCTAGAGTTGAATGTAGTTTGGTGTAAAAAGTGCAAATCAATCCCAGAACAACAGCAAAGGACCTTGTGAAGATGCTGGAGGAAACATGTAGACAAGTATCTATATCCACTGTAAAACGAGTCCTATATCGACATACACTGAAAGGCTGCTCAGTAAGGAAGAAGACACTGCTCCAAAACTGCCATTAAAAAAACAGACTAGTTTGCAAGTGCACATGGGGACAAAAATCTTACTTTTTGGAGAAATGTCCTCTGGTCTAATTGAAGAAAAAATAAATAAAAAAGGAACTCTTTGGCCATAATGATCATCCTTATGTTTGGAGGAAAAATGGTGAGGCTTGTAACCCGAAGAACACCATCCTGACCGTGAAGCATGGGAGTGGCAGCATCATGTTGTGGTGGTGCTTTGCGCAGGAGGCACTGGTGCAATTATTTTGTTGATATATTGAACCAACATCTCAAGACATCAGCCAGGAAGTTAAAGCTCGGTTGCAAATGGGTCTTCCAAACGGACAATGACCCAAAGCATACCTCCAAAATTGTGGTAAATTGGCTTAAGGACAACAAAGTCAAGGTACTGGAGTGGCCATCACAAAGCCCTAAACCTCAAGCCGATAGAATATTTGTGGGCAGAACTGAAAAAGTGTGTTCGAGCAAGGAGGCCTACAAACCTGACTCAGTTACACCAGTTCTGTCTGGAGGAATGGGCAAAAATTCCAGCAACTTCTTGTGAGAAGCTTGTGGAAGGCTACCCAAAATGTTTGACCCAAGTTAAACAATTTAAAGGCAATGATACCAAATACTTACAAAGTGTATGTAAACCTCTGAACCACTGGGAATGTGATGAAAAAAAATAAAAGCTGAAATAAATAATTCTCTCTACTATTATTCTGACATTTCACATTCTTAAAATGAAGTATTGATCCTAACTGACTTAAACATGGAATTTTTTCTACAATTAAATGTCAGGAATTGTGAAAAACTGAGTGTAAATGTATTTGGCTAGGTGTAAGTAAACTGATTTCAACTGTATATTCACCAAATAAGCTTTTATGATTATTCTCAAGATGTGAAGTGGGAGACAAAATGTACTGACAGAGCATAAAGAATAAAGAAATAAAGATATTGAATAAAGATATTGTAAAATTGAAAAGACTGTTTTGAGCAGCTGTTTCATTCTTACAACTGCTTCAGTTTGCAGTGAGAGTGCAGATTACACACACACCTGTTTGATCGCACAGCTCAGGGACATGATCTAATCACAAAGTGGGAACTGTGCGAAGTTACCGTCACCATGCATTTGTAATTGGAAAACAAGTGCAACGTTCAGAGAAACGGTAAATCTGTAAATGTGAAGATAAAGCATTTAGGTTAAATTAAGTGCCACTAACCCGTTTGTATTCTGTAGAAGCGGTGTGCACAAAAGTGTTTAATAAGGTTGCTGGTGTTTCCCGCTTTCACTTTAAATCTCTTTCGACATTCATGGCAGATTGGTTTTCCCAGTCTCATCAGGCATAACCCAAAATAATTCCAAATCACAATGTGAATGGTGTAAAAAGATTCTCACTCTCCAAAGTTTTACTTAAATCTATATTATCTGTTAGGACACATGACCGCCAAATTGTGTTTGAAGCATGGGACTACTACACAATGAAAAATAAACAATAACATGTAAGGGGCTATTCTAACAAGCATTTTGTGCTCTTAAAGGGCACCGCGTGAAGGGGACACCACTAGAAAAGACTATATTTTTTAAATGTTATTGCAGACATAGGTTTGATTCAAATGAAGTTTTTAGAGAAAATACAGTAATATTTACTACCGCACATCCAACATAAGTTACGGTAGTACCGTATTGACGGTACTACCATTTAAAAAACACTGTGGCACCGCAAGTATTTTGAAGCTTTAGTATCGCGATACTACCATAGCACAGGTCAACCATGCAACCCTAATTGTGAGAATTGTAATTAATTGCATTATTTTTATATATAATTGTATCAACTGACACACCCTACTACAGGTCAGAGGAACAGAGCTATGCACTTGACAACCAATGCAATAATCATACCATTCTAGACAAAGCACATTTGTGAACGACATGGGCTATATAAGATTAATAAGCAAAGAATTGTGTAAATATGAACGACACACCAAAATAACAAAACATTTAGACTACTCTGTTCTAATTATATGTCTCATTTTGATCATAAGAAAAAATAGCTAAGGGCACAATTACCACACATCATTCATAATTTGGGCTCAATTTTAAATGCTTTTGGTCATCTAAAACTTTACCAATTAAGATTAACAAGAGGCTGAGTATACTACATTACTGGGCATTTTCATCATATCTGGTTACTCATTCAGTGAGGGCCTCTAAAATGACAAGCTGACACATGTCATCTCATAAGATTTGTTGTACTGCGTATATGTGGGCAAGCGGTGTCTTATTCTGTACCTTGGCCACTCCTGATATGATAATGGTACTCTTTTTGACAGGAGATTTGAGCTTCTGTTTTGCAGACTCGTGGAGCTGCCTTATAGCAGCCTCAGCTACAGGGTCGGTCCCATTTAGCATCAATAACTCTGGGCGGGGAAGAGAGATTGTACAAATGCAGAACATGAGCTATCAGCAATGTGAAATTTTGCATTTACTCTTGCACACTGATGAGCATTTGTGATGCAGGAAAGTGAAAATAAGAGGAAACACATGTAGCAATTAAAAAGTCAACAAGATTTATTTTGAAACAAGGGGAATAAACACAGATGCAAAGAAATCGCACCTGTATCTGATGATGAGAGGGCTTTGTTAACTTTGGCACCAAGTATCGATGGCTGCTCGGACACCCTTCTCTCTGCCAGCTTATTTTTAGATGGAGATTTTGATTCTGCAACAAGGAATGCAAAAACACAATATATTCTATATTTTATGACATAGGAAATCAGTGAAAATGAATCAAGGGGTCAAATGCAATGTACCAAGTGCTAAGGGTCGTCCTGGTTTGCTCCTGACAGCTGTGACAGTGGTGACAACAGTCCCACAGGGCATCACAGTGCGGTCCATCTCTACTCTCTTAGTAGGGGCTGGTGTGGGCATCTGCCAGCTACGCACCTCACTGGGCTCCAGGTACGAGAACTACACAGAAGAGAAGTGCTGAAATATTGATATGTTGCTGTCCAAATGCCATTATAGCTTAGATATTTAATAACGTAGATTTCTGGATAAATATGCACATGAACTACATTATGATGTTTTATAAATCAGTAATCAGACCACCACAGATTCATTCAAGTGGATCAGTACTGTTTGGACACACTTGATAAAATGCCCATATGAATGAAATCTCAAATGTGAATTAAACTGATATCTCGGTATGCTGACCTCAGTAGCTAATGAGCCGGTCACTTGGTCTTTGGTCATGAGAGAAAAGGTTTGATGACCTTCGGGGTGTTTCCTCACCAGATCAAAAGGCACAGATACCTGTCCTAACAAACCACCTGAGAAGAGAACGGAGTGAGATCCCTGAACAAATCAAAGATCTGAATGCAAAATACAACTTTTAAATCAACATGTTTGCCAATGAAGGCAGAAGTGGTGCTAAACAGAAATAGCAAACTAAAAAATTTGCACACAAACCCCTCTAGGCTGTTAAGAAATCAGGGTGAAAGGTCAATGAAATTAGGTACCAGAGAGCCTGCTACATAGCTGTTTGCAAATTAATTCAGAGTTTTACACAATATCCTCAACGTTTTTCTATTAGCTCAATAAACCTACCATCTTTATGACAATTTGTGGAGAATATTGCATGATTAGAGAAACAGATGACAGATTAAAGAAAGATTAAAATTCAGATGACCTTCAAGCTTCTACAGACACAGATTAATGTAACACTTCCAATTTTATTTTGTTAAACTGGTTTATTTTCGGACATGTGGACTTACTCTCCAGAGGTTTGGCGTTATCCACGACCTGGATCATCAGCTCCTTTGACCGACCGCTGAGCTCACTGCAAAACCATACAAAAAGGGGAAATAAAATAACTGACACTCCATTACTTTCTAAAACGTTTACGTTTTTATATACTCAGAAATGCAAGCCCAACATTTTTGCTGCTATTTTTCAGTCGGGTTCTTTTTCAATTAGCCTAGGGAAATGCTCACTTCTGTTGCACAGATTTGAACTGCCAAATAGGTAGATTTTAGTCACAATGTTTTTTTAAGATCTGTGGCTGTTTTTAATTTTATGTGTGGAATCTTGCCTTTAAAATCTTGGACAAGCTCATGTTTCAAAAGGTAATGCAAATCTCAATGTCTTCTGTCCAAATGTTTAAAAAACAAAATTAGAGCAAATTGCAACATAAGTGACCTTTGACTATATGAGCAAAAGTAATTGAAAGTGGAACACCATCATCAGGGAGTTAAAAAAAAGGGACAGTTCACCCAAAAATGAAAATTATATTATAATTCACTCACCCTCATGCCATCCCAGATGTCTATGTCTTTCTTTAATCTGCAGAACACAAAGATTGTTGCTCAGTAGGTCCATACAATGCAAGAGAATGGTGATCAGACCTTTGTAACTCCTTCACATAAAGGAGACCAGTGGTTAAATCCATATCTTCAGAAGCAATATAATAATGCAGGTATGGGTGAGAAACACGTTTTACTCCAAATCTCCACTTTCACTTTCACTTTCAGATGTGGGGGGAAAAGAAAACTAAACAGGCAGCACATGTGACTTTCAGATGTAAAAGTAGAGATTTAAGAGTATAAAAATGACTTACACTATTATCTGTTTCTTACCCACACCTAATATATCACTTTTGAAGAAATAAATGTAAACACTGGAGTCATATGGATTACTATTTTTCCTTTATGTGATTTTTGAAGCTACAAAAGGTCTGATTACCATTCAATAGTATTGGATGGACCTACAGAGGTGAGATATTAAAAAAATAAAATAAAATAAAACGTTTTGTTTGTTTTCTGCAGAAGTCAGTCAGTCATACACATCTGGAATGGCATGAGAGTGAGTAAATTATGAGAGAATTTACATTTTTGGGTTAACTATCCGTTTAAAGATGAAGTGTGTAATATATGCGCTACTAAATGCTAAATTACACAAATAATGACTGTTTTCAAACAAGGTTTCAGGGAAATCAACTAATGAATGCATTTGCACATTAAAATGGGACAGGAGAAAGTATTTAAACAAAAAAATATACAAAATTAAACACCACCTTTAATGTGTCATTTAATGTCCAAGCCATGCCCTAGCAACGCACTGAGCCGTGGTGGTCATCGTGCAGGCAAAATGAGATCGAATTGACATGATTTCCCATCATGTCCACCTCTAATTTCCCCATCATTCCTGTCCTCTCTCTAATTTACATTTATATACAAGTAGCAAAAATGCTTAAAACAAAATAAAGCTTAATTTTTTTTTTTTTTAATTAGTAAATATTAGTAAAGTTGTTTTGCACAAAAAGGATATATAGGATATAAGGTCATATATTTGTAAAACATGATAATTTTCCACACTCATTCTGACCCTCTGTCAGAAACACTCGGATTTGGTGCTGCATCTCCTTTAAGACTTGACAATAAATGGCCACTGTTATTATTAGCTCTCATTGCATCTCACTGCTCGCCGCTATTGGGTGGGACAACAGAAATGATAAGGTAAAGTAAGCATTGACTTTCTGTTGTGGAGGTGGTCAAATGCAAATGTCTAACACAGTGTGACAGCATAATGTGGCGGAAGTATAAAGAGTCATTTTGGCAGCTTGATTTCAACTAATGCTCTTTTTGCAGTGAGGAAGATGTTTTGAGTTCTGAAAATTATGGCATGTTTTCATAGTACAGTGACCTATTATTTGTCAAAATATCAAGGAAAATTTGATTCATCATGTCATGACTCGTTTTATGGGGAGAGCTGGCAGGGACAGCTGAGGAGAGAGAACAGATGAGGACATGAAGCTCCCATACTCACAATATGAAGGGTTGGTCCCAGGCCGGGGTTGATGTGTTAGTCAAGACTGAACTGGTGGCCTTTTGAGGAGGATCATCCAACTGGAGGATACACTGGGGATTCATGCCACCTAAAAAAAGCACAGAAGAGAAAAGATCAATTTCTTTTAAAGAGTGGATTGATTTGTCAAAGACCCCCCACCCCCACCCAAAATCCAATAAAACCAGAAATTTGCACCAAAGCCAAAAAGATCTAGAGTGAGTTTTGAGATATAGCTTTCTTCATTGTTAGAACACAGCTGTTACAGATCTAACAGCAGACATTTAGGCCTGTACTGCAGAGAACACGTTTAATGACAAAATGAATTATGCGTAAAATGGATGAGATGCCAGCTGTTTCCGTTAAGTGCTCATTTGGCTGTAATGGTGACTTGGCCAGAGAGCAATGGGACTATTAGAAAACCTCCGGAAATGATTTCTGAACAGAAGGGACATCCTGATTGAGGGAAACATGGGCAATTAACTGAATAAGTAATGGGAGTGGTGCATTTTAGGAAGTGTAGCCTTTACTTTGAGCCCACAGCACAATTTCATCAATAAAGTATATCCAGGTTCATTTCTTCGATTGAGGCAAAAAAAAAAACATTAGCAGAGGTTTGTGGTATCAGTAGCACCATCTCATAAACAAAGAGACATATGGGATTTCGAAGATGTGCAGAAATAGAAAAATGGTAATCATGCAATAACAGCGATAACCGTGATCTCTCGGGGAGTTGGCCAAAGGGGCTGTACCAAAGGCAAACACCCTCACGTGGGTCTAAACCCATATGACTTTCTTCTGTAGAACACAAAAAAAGAGATGGTCAGGCAGAATGTCTGCTTCAATCACCATTCACTTTCATTGTATGAAAAATAAAAAGAAGCAATAAAAGAAAATGGTGACTTCAGGTAGTCAAACCCTAACATTCAGCTTAACATCTTTTGTGTTCCATGGAAGAAAGAAAGTGATACAGGTTTGGAACAAAATTAGTAAATTATGAGTTTTGAATTTAGGTAAAATAAACCTTATGTACACCAAATACACAACAGACAGAATATGCACAAGAACCCAGCAGTTTTTTCCCCTCATTCAAGTCACATTCTAATGCAAATCAATCTAAAGCATGTGAAAAAAACTATTTAAACAATTTAGAACAAACCAAATATCTTACAAACTTTATTCCATATTAACTCTGTCAGTTATACTACATTATGGCAGTTATCCTTGGCTATACTTTACTTTAAGTTATCAGTTAAATACAACTGAAATAAAAAACATTCATTCTGCTTAAATATGTGTGTTCTGGTCTCTGACCTGCAGCACTATCCTCGTGATTGCATGTGACCCGGATGTTCTTCACTAACAGTTTCCATTCATGAGCTCGTGGGGGCTTGGGGGTGAGGTCACCAGTGAGGTCTTGTTCCTTACTTCCTGTTGACGTGGAGAGAGGAAATAAAACATTATCACTCATAACATCAATGGCAACATCCTTTTCTGTGTTTTTCACTCCATTCTGTGCAAATTCCAAAGTTATGTAACGCTCTGAATATTATTAATTTCAGACTATACAGTAAACCTAAAATGATTTCTACACTGAAGCCATACTTAAAACATAAAAAAAAATTTCCCCTTTTTTAGAGAGGAAAATTGTGTACACACACACACACACACACACACACACACACACACACACACACACACGGCTAATATTGTGTAGGTCCCCCTCATGCCGCCAAAACAGTGCCAACCCGCATCTCAGAATAGTATTCGGAGATGCTAGTCTTCTCACCAAAATTGTACAGAGCGGTTATCGAGTTACTGTAGACTTTGTCCATTCGAACCAGTTTGGCCATTCTCTGCTGACCTCTCTCATTAACAAGGCATTTCTATCTGCAGAACTGCTGCTCACTGGATGTTATTGGCACCATTCTGAGTAAATGAGACTATTGTGTGAAAATCCCAGGTGATCAACAGTTATAGAAATACTCAAACCAGCCCATCTGACACCAACAATCCTCTATGTGATTATCTAAACAGCCAGTGTGCCAGCAGTGCAGTCCATAAAATCATTCAGATACGGGTCATGAGCTTCAGTTAATGTTCACATCAACCATCAGAATGGGGAAATATTTGATCTCAGTGATTTGGAGTGTGACATGGTTGTTGGTGCCAGATGGGCTGGTTTGAGTATTTCTGTAACTGCTGATCTCCTGGGAATTTCTCGCACAACAGTCTCTAGAATTTACTCAGAATGGTGCCAAAAACATCCAGTGAGCAGCAGTTCTGAGGGCAGAAACGCCTTGTTGATGAGAGAGGTCAACAGAGAATAGCCAGACTGGTTCGAACTGACAAAGTCTACAGTAACTCTGATAACCACTCTGTACAAGTGTGGTGACAAGATTGCCGTTTTGGTGGCACAAGGTATAAACACACGTACGCACATGCGATTTCTGCATGATTTTCAGTATCATATTCATAGCCCCTCAAATGTGCCATTTAGCACTTATGTAAATGTTAAATAATGCATTTGCGCAGGGCTGTACCTTGACTTCTGCAGGCCGGCTGCTCAGAGTTACTGATGGTTGAGCTCTACTCAAGACCTGTCTGAGCCTGTCTCTCAGAGCAGTTTCACTTAGACCATCACAATCTCCCTGGAACACACACACACACACACAAACAGAGTCATGTGCCTTCTAACGACATCAGTTATGATATATAAAAAATGCATACAAAGAATCAGTAACCCTTTAAATAAAAGGTGAAACTTTTGAGGATTCACAGCTAGTACACTCTCAAAAGAGAGATAAAAAGAAACCAACTAAGATGAAGTAATATCATTGTGCAATGCAAAACTTAATTTGGCATAATCTTTTTATTTTTATTTTGAATGTACTAATGTGTGCGTACCACTGTAAAACATGGCATGAGTTGCAATTCTACAGAGTCAAGGTGAAGCACCCCCCAGGAAACCTCCACTTCCCTGTTCACCTCTTTCATCTGTAAAGCCAGCTGTAGAAACACAGACAGACACATACACACATTAATCAGAACCAAACACAATACAATGGCTGTTTAAAGCAATAAGCCATGAGACACAAAGTGTAAACTTGCAAAACAGCCTTAACAATGGTAAAATGTCTTTGACACATCCTTAAAGAAATATTCCGGGTTCAATACAAGTTAAGCTCAATCAACAGCATTTGTAGCATAATGTTGATTACAACAAAATCAAATTTCAAATCGGTGAGGATGAGTCTAAATTGTTTTGTGGCAGCATTAGCAATATGATAAAAAAACAAAAACTGCAAAGTTCAATAAATAATTAGATTTCTTTATAAAAAATCAATTCTTCTGCCAAGCAAATAGCCAACTTGGCACATTAATATAAAATTCAATTGATGTGCAGTCACAGGTGTGGAATGGATATATCAGCTATTTTACTGTTGCTTAGAATGTCGCTTATCCAATCAGATTTCAAATGTGGCTCATCCAATAAAATTTTAGAGCTGGAACTAGCCATTTTATTTATTTAATTTTTAAGAGACATAAACAGCCCACAGACCTATGCTGATCTGATATCAACTTAAAATAAATGCTGCTGCTTAAATAACTGCACACACTTAGCCTACAGCTGTATAAAACAGCACTGCCTTCTTCAAACTCACAATAAACAAAGGGTCCCCAACATTCTCATATGCACAACAGCTCTTTGAGCCGTAGGGCCCGCCACACACTGAGGAATGGGCTGTCATGTCCAAGCATGACTGCTTTACATTTCTGAGACTGAACTGGGAGAAAAATAAATTCCTGTCAAATGCTTTTAGTTCATTCCTAGCTCACATGACAAGACTAAAGAGGTAGAACATATACTGTATCCAAGCAAGAAATAGTGATAAGCGGAAACTAATATGATATGGTCTAATTTATATAATCAGGAATTAATTACAATACAATAAAAGAAAACAGATATTTGCTTACAGTACATGTAACCCTACCAAGAGTTTGACCCCATGGGGTCACAAAAATAAAAAATACAAAAAAAGTGTTATTCTACATGCCTGTGGGCTCTAGAGTGCACTGACCTCTAGAAGGGGAACAAAAGACCTAAATATACAGCCTACAAAGCCATTCAAACAACCGCTGGGAGCTTTCCAGGAGTAACAGCTAGAAAATATGTGATCCTAGCCATCTGGATTCTTCCAGAAAGAGATTAAAATGACAAACAGAATATAAACGGCCATCACTTCTAAATACAGGCCAGTATTCAACAAATACACATGGTGTCTCTATGGAATTCTATTTACAATCTCTCCTTGAAAAATGACTTAACATCATTGTCCAAATTAGCACCTGGCCTGATACACTTCAACAAAACAGTGCACTGAGAAGGAATACCACAGATCCGGAGCAGACTCTCAAGACAAAAGAGGAAAATAAAGATTTTCATGGGTTAACGACATGAATGCATTTAGCCACTTGATGCTGGAGTGCTTATGGCTGAAACAAGATCAGCACGACAATGAGGAGTCAAGAAACTTATTGGTTCAAAAATAGCAGTAATTCAATTGAGCAAAGCCTGAGCATGCTCTTAAACACAATACATTCACAACTTCTCCAGATGGACTACAGCTCTGCACACTGAAATGCAGTTTTTAAGTTATTTCTACATCCAATTGTAGTGCAATATTACATTAAATCTCTATCCAAGAGTGAAATGTTTAAAGGGCTTCCCATGAATAATACTGGGCAGGATGTTCCAAAAAAAGAGTGCATCTGTCTGAGGGAGAGACATTAGAGGTAATGGTGATTAAAATAAAAGCAGAAGACACTGAGCAAGCGCTCTGATCGAGGCACTTATTCTGATTCCTGTGGTGACGGTGGATAAAACAGCAGAGTGAGTCACACCTTATAAATCAAAAGCATTCCTCTATAGGGACAGTGCATGGAGCATCTTATTCAAGGGAAAATGTGTTTGCATAGTCCTTGTCCTTATTTGTTTCATATGATGGTACACATAAGTTGTTGGTAAAAGTGGCCTATTACAGTACATGCAATAGCTAACTATGCCAACTGTGTAGCTCCAGAGTGTTTTCCAAATAAGAATGGTTATGATTTCTCTCCTTGAAATTAAGACAACTACTTACTTTGATGATAAAATAAATGGCATTTTTTTAGAGAAACAAACAGAAAAAGATTCAGGTCTATTTGAAAGGAATGCTTATAAAAATGCAGGTCCATTTGCCTCAACAATACTTATCACCAATGTTACTGGAAGCATTCAAAGAATGACTTTCTTGTTGACAATTTGTTATAGTGCCTTGACAGATGCTAAAGGCATTGTGTTATGTAAACTCAACTTTCCTCAGTGACATTACAGAGCAGAATAAACATGGACTGGTGTTTACCTGCAGATGAAGTGGGGATATTTTCACACTGTATCTCAGGGGGGTTTCTGAAGATGTTGAGCTTAGTAAAGCACGGAGATAAAACTGCAGCTTGTTTCCAACCACCTGACACAGGACATTCTATGAAAAGAAACCATCAAGATTATGACTAAGACTAGTTGGGCATTTTATCCATCCTCAAAAATGCAGAAGAGATGCTTCAACGTATAACAGTCATAACACTGCTGCGGATGTCTCTGAATCAACAAATGGCCTGCATGTCAAAAGGAGAAGTCTTGCAAATAGATAATACTTCATACTCATGTTAATGTTTTACCACAATCCCAATTAGAGTAGAAGGTACAATATTATATAACTTTAAATAAAATCATAAATGTGTGCGCAACCACATATGTTGTACATGTATGACCAGTGGACAGTTGAAACTGGGACATCAGGGTGTGTTAAGCAACGAGCCCTGAATCACTATAAAATGTATGGACTTACATAAACAACATGTCAACTATACTACAACCAAAACTAAATATGTATCACTAGACCAAAGGGAGGAATATTAAAGGTGCTACATGTTATATTTTTACTGTAATAAATCATAAAATAACCATAACAAGTCATTAGAGAATTAGGAAACATGCTAAGTTGAAATACTGGCTTCTCAGATAACAATGCTACAGCCAGTATATTCTACTTTGAAGTTTCCATTATGGGCCGGAATTTCTGTTTATGTTTTGGACCGTGTGATCCCGCCCACTGCCCACTCAGGGCAGTATTTCGACACCGCCAGGTTGCCAGATTTGAACAAATTTGCAGGCAAACAACACTGTGTGCTGCAGCCATGGAAGCCAGCAAATTAACTGGATCAGAGGTAACAGATTCCACCCGACCTAAAAAGCCTCGCCATCTGTCAAAAAACCACCATGACTAGAGGCGTAGTAAAACAAAGATAAATATTGGAGATGCCTTTGGAAGATGGAGACAGCTTAAATCCCAGAAATCCTTTAAAACAGACATTGAGTTGGCTAATTTGTGTGTCAACATTCTGGCAACCCGCATGAGCAATCTTACTCCTTACTCTCCAAAAATGTTTAATTCTCTCATTAACCCTCATACCATCACAGATGTGTATGGCTTTCTTCAACAGAAACAATGATTTTAGAAGAATATCAGTAGGTTCCTTCAATGCAAGTGAATGGTGATCAAAAAATGTGAAGCTCGAAAAAGTGCAAAAAGGCAGCATAAAAGTAATCCATAAGACTTCAGTGGTTTATTCCATTTCTTCTAAAGTGATCCAATTGATTTTAGATGAGAGCATACCAAAATATAACTCATTTTTCACTATAAATTGTGACATCAGCATTCTCTTTGGCGATCATGATTTCAAGCTTGATTACACTTACTCATATGGATTACTTATATGCTGCCGTTTTATGCTTACTAGTGCTTCAAAGTTTTGGTCTCAATTCACTTGCCTTGTTTGGAACTACAGAGCTGAAATACTCTTCTCAAAGTCATACACATCTGGGATGGCACGAGGGTGAGTAAATTATTAAAGATTTTTCATTTTAGGGTGATTATTCCTTTTAAAGTGATTTATAATTTCCATATATGGTTTTTATAGCTGTAAACCTTCAAAGCTTTTGAAATGGCTTTACCTTTTGACCTGGTGTTTTTGTAAAGGTTGAAATTTGGCCCACGGCCAGTTCTGATGACTGGAAACCATCCTCTTCAAAGGTCAGCTGAATCCCACTCTAATAAGAGGAGCAATACATTTATTAAATCAATACTATAATGTAACAATACAATAGGACAAGCAAGACTAAAAGGTGAAAGAAAAATATATTTTACTGAATACTATAATCAGGAGGAGATGACATGCTATTCTAGACTTTTTTTAATTGATAGAAATAATTTAGCCATGTTAATATTTGCCCATACACTCGTTTGTGTAAAATAAACACAAACCTACCTGTGATCTCCTAGCTTCTTCATTAAGGCTCCTAAACCAGGCGCTTCTCCACTGAGTCTTCCAGCTTTTCAAAGACAACACCCAACTTAAAATCCCATCAGCATCTTCTGAATCCACATGACTTAGAGGTGTTTCACTACCAGGCTCATTGGAAAAATACAGCACCAAGTATATAATCAAAGTGACAACAGAGGCCAGAAAGAGAGTGACCATGCTGAGCCACTGCCAGTCACCCACCCAGGACAAAACACCCTCCGTAGACGACATGATGACTGACCCCAACTCACTTTAATCCCTTAAACATGTTTACCCTCAGCCCCACCTGTCCCTTCCGCATCCCAAGACAACAACGCCACTTTCCTTCCTAGTATTGATTAATAAAACACATTCACAAACAGGCAAAAACGAAAGTTCACGAACGGTGGGTGGAAACACAAATGGTGGAATGAGGGTCGTAAATCTCACTTCAACCGCCACGACAGCGACAAGATCTCTAAAGGTTGATAACCTCCATAACCAGACGCATAAAGACTTCTAACAAACGTGAAAAAGTCTAAATCTATCGACAGTGATCGTTCATAACTAAAAAACATTGAAGGGTTGTGTTCAGTGAGCGGAATGGGACCGGGCAGTCCTCCCTTTTCATCAACAACCTCATTTAATATTAAAAACGATTACAGCACCTGCATATATACATAAATGATAAATAGCATTTATAATCTATACTAGTTTACAATAAACCGCTCGTGAATATGAATAAAGAATAGATGCATTTAACCGCGTGATATTATTTTAAATATATATAATGTTATAAAATAAAGCCCTATCTTAGATATCTGTTGACAAAAATTTATTTATAATAAATTCAACTTTTGGCTAAATAAAAGCATTAGACTCGGAGCATTTGAGGTAAAACAAAACACAAGTTCCTAAAAAATCCCTCCAGTGTTGATGAGCAAAGATACCATCACATTAGCCGAGCATTATCCCACAGAAAACACACAGTCATAAAAGTGCGATTAAGTGCAGTTCTCCTCTTCTTTAAGGGGTTTGTACGTCGTCCTGGCCGTGTGATAAAGTCAGAAACAGAAAGAGAATGAATGCGTGTGGGACGCACACCGGTCACTAGGATTATTATCATGAGTCCTATGGCAATCTTGACCAGATCAGACAAAATAAAAGTCCTTCCACTGCAGTTTTTCAAAATAACACAACTTGATGAATTTATCTGAATTTTAAAAATGAATCAGATTAATTTTTTTGTATGTTAAGGTAGCAGTGGGTGAATTTATCGTAAACCAATTTTTTTTTAACAGAAATTAATAGGTGTAACTTTATCTGACAGTCTTGTGACATTTATAAACATAGCCATTTCAACAATGGGCGTCTCTTTGTTTATATGGCAAATTTATGTGCCATATTTCAATATAAGAGTTTGAGAGTTTGTTTGTGCAGGTGTGGATTATCGGTTGAAACAATGGGATTGTGTATGATGTAGCGCGGTCACCTATTTTAAAACTATTTAAGATCTTAAAATTCACATCTGAATTGTCACACCACACTATATAACACTGTAAGCATTATCTATTTAAATGTATGCTGTGTGTTAGTGAAAAAGGTTTTCTTCTTCTTTGGATTTATTGGTGGTTGGCAAACCAGCTTAGGTGCATTTCCGCCACCTACTGGAATGGAGGGTGAGGCATTGATGAAGAAGGTAATAAAAAGATGGAAAAGAGAGGGAAAAAACACTTATCTGAAATCTATTTGTTTAATACTCTTATGCCTGTTTAGCCATTTCATCTGCTATTTCATTACCCTTTTACCCCCACGTGTGCCGACACTCACAGAAATAATGTTTTTATCCCTTGCTGTTGTATTCTAAACAATGTCTGAAGGTTTTCAGGGGCGGCTGTGGCTCAGGTTGTAGAGCGGGTTGGCCACGAATTGCAGGGTTGGTGGTTCGATTCCTGGCCCACATGACTCCTTATGCCAAAGTGTCCTTGGGCAAGACACTGAACCCCAAGTTTCTCCCAATGGCAGGCTAGCACCTTGCATGGCAGCTCTGCTGCCATTGGTGTGTGAATGTGTGCAAGAATGGGTGAATGAGTCACAGTGTAAAGCGCTTTGAATACCATTAAGGTTAAAAAGGTGCTATAAAAGTGCAGACTATTTACCATTTTCAAAAAGAATATCCTGTCTAAAATAAGATTTCCTATTCATTAAGCTGGTAAGACCAGAAAGAGTGTCAGAATAGACCACCACATTTAGTGGCTGAAACTCTTCCACCCACCGAAGAGCCAACTGTATTGCTATCATTTCTGATGAGAAAACAGATAAATGATTAGATGTTCTTTTCCCTATTTTACAGTAAAAATGAAGACTATCTACTGCTGCTGCTTTATGTCCAGACTTTGGATTCTTTGAACAGTCAGTATAGATTTGTATACAATAATCTTTATCTATATATTGCCTCACTACCATATCCTTAGAAACCCATCTTTGTTTGTCGATTATTTTTCCCAGCAACTGTCAATTGACTGATGGCATTGGAAACATCCAGGGAGGTAACACTGGCATTGCCAGCATTACTTCAACATTGAAAATTCCCATTCAGGGAGCCTCATTATTTGCGTCCCATCCGAAACTCGCCAATTGTAAATACTCATACTCCCAACAGTTATCCAGAACTTTCTTAACAGGATGACTATAACTGTCCTTTTATTGATATCCAATAAACCATTTTCAATTGTAACCAGCAAATTTCCACTTGAAGAGCAATTACTGGTGAACATCTAAATGCACCACAACTAATTCTTAATGCCTGGGAAAGGATAACTTTTTTTTTTTTTTTTTTCTTCAGAGATGCAGAAGCTGTACTTTATATAATACTGCCATAATCTATAGCAGATCTTATTAAAGCACTATATATTCTCTTTAGGGAAGGGCGACTAGCCCCAATCTGTCCCAGCCAAGCATCGTAATACATAAATCTTCTTACATTTGTCTACTACTTTTTGAATATGGCATTCAAATGTTAAATTTGAGACCATCCATACTCACAGGAAATTGATTTTTGATACTTGTTCTAATACCTGATTGTACATCTTTAGTTTAACGTTTGTTTGTTTTTTCCCCCTTTTTTGAACACATAATATCTGCTTTTTAGTTATTGAGACTCTCAACCCCCAATTTCCAACTTCATCTATTGCCTCCTGCATACTATAGGCCTACTCCACATATTTGACATTCCTTCCCCTCTTCCATAATGCTCCATATTCTGCATATAGAGATCATCCTACCCCAGTACCAATTTTTCGTTATTTCGTTTATCATAATATTAAACAAAATGGGAATACAGAGACTACCTTGAGGCCTACCAGTATCCATTGAGTATACTTTTGAATATGATGTTCCCACCATTACCTGTATTGTCCAATCCATCCAAAAAACTCATAACCCAGTTATATACAGTGAACGAGTTGAATGAATGTCGACGTTAAAATGCGCGGAAGGCGAAAGTAGAAGGAACAAATAGTTCCCATCATACACAAAATATTTGCGACAAAGTTACCTTTTTCCACTTTCAAATTTCACAATTGATTTTCGAGCTAAATAAATAACAACTAGCTAAACATTTAGTATCAATTTTAATATACGAGGAATGAGACTCGAAATAAAGCATATTTATCTGAAGTACCAAAATGTCAATATCCATCCGCCTGTTCTTGACCGTCAGAATCAGGTAAAGGCGCGAGAATACATCACGCTAGAACCAACTTCGAATCCTTCTTTATTTAAAAACTGTTTTACGTTTGTCAACCGTTTTAATTAGTGATATATGTCCACAGGTAAATTATAGTTTGGTAAATTAGGAAAATATGTACATATATTTCAAATTTAATATCCATATGTTTATTGTGTCACTTAGCTAGCATATATGTGTGTCGTTTACTGTTCATTTTACTCGAGTATTTCAGATATAAGTCAATAAGGACATTTCTTTGATGGTTAGTTTGCACGTTAAACTGTTTTAAACTGTGTCAACTTTTTAATTGCTTTAGTAGCCAGTAAACAATGTAAACCTATTTACCTCACAGATGGTTAAGTTTATACTTTATACAAGTAAAGTAAATTATGGTTTACAGGCGAGGAAGAAACACTCTGGGGTTTGACTTCTCTAATTTGATCTGTGGGACATCAGCATCATGACAGGGGTTCAGCCAGTGCCCTGCCCTGTGCGACTGGGCACTGTGAAAAGTGGAGGTTTACCAGGCCTCTTGCACAGATACACGACCGAGAAAAAAGTAGCAAAAGTAGAGAAAGTCCTCAAGAAAGGTATGGATCATTCGCTCAGACCAAATATCCAAGCTGCTCTTTTCAATACAATGGAAGAGTATACAGAAGTACTGCTTGGATATTCTGCTAAACGTCTCCTTTTGTGTTCCACTGAAGATCCAACACGTTTGGAATTAAAAGAGGGTTAATAGACAATGAAAGAATGTTCATGTTTGGGTGAACTGTTCCTTTAAATGGATAGTTCATCCAAAAATGAGAATTCTCTCATCATTTTCTCACCCTCATGCCATCACAGATGTGTCTGCTGAACTCAAATTAAGATTTGGAAAAAATAATTATATATATATATATATATATATATATATATATATATATATATATATATATATATATATATATATAAATTATATGAATGGTGGCCAGAAATTTGAATATCCAAAAAGCCCATGAAGGCAGCATAAAAGTACTCCATAAGACTCCAGTTATTAAACCCATATCTTCTGAAGTGATATGATAGGTGTGGGTGAAGTATGTAACTTTTTCTGTTACAAAATGTCTCCTATCCAACCTTAAAGGAATATTCCAGAATCGAAAGCATTTGTGGCATAACATTTATTACCACAAAAAATACTTTTGTCTTGCCCCTTTTCTTAAAAAAAGCTAAAATCTGGATTACAGTGGGACACTTACAATGGAAGTGAATGGGGCCAATCCGTAAACGTTAAAATACTCACTGTTTCAAAAGTATAGCGACACGACATAAACAATATAAATGTAAACATGATTTTAGTGTGATAAAATCACTTACTAACATTTTATGTGTAAAGTAATAGTCAATTTTACAACTTTGTTGCCATGACAATGTCAATAAACCATAAAACCCTACAATTATTGTAAAAATTATGATTTAAACAAATTTACAGCTCAAACAATACAGAATAAATGTTAGTGCTTTTATAAAAATATTTTTTTTAAAATATAGTTTATTTTTGCAATTCATTTGGTCCATCTGTATTCGGTTGAAATGACAATAAAAAACACTTAACTTGACTTGACTTGACTTGGTGGTGGCCCAGAAATTACATACTTCAGATAAAAATTAAAAATAAATCTCCACTTTCACTTTTCACTCTTCTTTTGTTTTTGGTGATTCGCATTCTTTGTGCATATCACCACCTACTGGGCAGGGAGGAGAATTTAAAGAAAAAAGGACTAAAATGTTGTTCTGTTTCTCACCCACATCTTCAGATATCACATCTGAAGACATGGATTAAACCACTGGAGTCGCATGGATTACTTATATGCTTCCTTTATGTGGTTTTTAAAGATTCAAAGTTCTGGCCACCATTCACTTGCATAGAATGGACCAACAGGGCTGAAATATAAATATATATATATATATATATATATATATATATATATATATATATATATATATATATTAATATATTTTTATATATATTACACCTTCCACAGGTGTTGGTGTTGACAGCGTGAACCACCTTGGACAGACACCTCTCTTTTGCGCATCTCTCCTCGGCTTTGCAAGTGTAGCCGAGAAGCTTCTGCAGTATGGAGCAAACCCGAATCAGTAAGGCCAAACCTGTGTGCCTTGTCCCTCCACAATCATCCATGAAGCTTGTACGGTATGCTTATCCAAAGAGCACAATGTCTCATGTGTGATGTTTTTGGGTCCACCAGCCGCTGTAATGACAGGAGTACTCCCGTTCATGCTGCAGTTTTCTCTTGTAATCCCTGTCTCTTGTGTTCACTGTTGGATGCTGGTGGAGACCTGCGTCTCAATGACGATCAGGGCCGTACACCGAGAGACTGGGCTGAGGCAGGTGCTCAGGAGAACAGCCCAAAGGTTTGTGCTGTTGATTTTTATTTATTTATTTTTAAATCCTTTGGAGCCCCTGGATCTAGGGATCCCTTCTGTTATCGCTTCTCTTTATTTCATGTTCTGCTTAGCTCCAACAACAGGGATCCCCAAAAATATATTGTTCCACATAGTATTATGATTATCCATTCTAGGCATTTTCTGACTAATTAATAGTAATTTATACTACATGCTATTTTTTCCCGGTCTTCTCCACAGATGATTTCTTTCTTGAAGAGGTGTGAGCATCAAATGCAGAGCTTGTTGCAGACACATCTACCCAGGGATGCACGAGTCACCCCAAACTCCTCAAAGACTCTACTGAGCTCTCCTTCCCTGCTCAAGCTCTTGGGACCTTGGTAAGATCTGTGATATCTCTCATTTTAAATTGACACTTTAAAAATGGCTGAAATTTGCTTGTTGCTGTATGCTTTTTTTGCTAGGCTGTTTCTTTATTCACTTATTTTCTGACTTTTTATTTTTGTACTTCTCTTTAGGGGAACTGGGCTTATTCTCGAAAATAAATTAAGTACTAAGTCGTCTGCCCGTGATATTGTGATGCAGTGTTTTGGCTATGGAAAGGTCTGCATAAGTATCCCTAAACAAGGATACATATGATTTAGTACTATAAGGAGTATAGATTTTTAAAATCAATACAGGATGTGCCTTTCCCAGTAGCATACTACAACTACTTAACACAGCTCTTAATACATTGGAACCATGTTTAACCATTTCAGAAATTATTCTCTAATAATGTTTACAGTTATGCATTGAGAAACCAGGACTGAGTCTGGGATTGGCTGGCTCCGTGCCCCTGATAAATGATGGTGACTTAAGTCAAGCTGATGATGAGCCCCACAATTCCTTTTTGTGTGGATCTTTCATATGTATGACCAAGTAAGACAGTGTTATCAAGACATACCCTCTTTTTTTTTTAAATATTCCATTTGAATCACATTAGACTAGAGGAAACATCAAAGAGATTTTCACTCCAACATTTCAAGACAAACTCTGTTACCAAGTTTCTTGGACCTGGTAATAGTTAAACAAAATCATAATATTCACACTGTTAACGTCATTTACTTTTGGTTTAACTGTGCCTCAGTTACAGTTGGAAAGGGTGTCGTGTCACTGTTAAAGAGCTACGTGATCAGATTTTGTCACAACGTGATGGATATAATGGTCTGCTGGACCTACTCATTACTGAGCAGGAATATTGCTGGTGAGACAATGAAAACTGTCCTGTTTTTCAGAGACTTGTGAAAGCTCCAAAAGAGTTTGACAGTAAACAAATATAAACTCAAAAGTAATTGTAAGCACCCAGTTTATATTAGGTGTCTTTAACTACTGTGCATTTAAGCATTTGATGCAATGGACTGAATATATGCATACAGTATGTGTTGTTGCATTGTACTTAAATTTAAGTTTAAATTTAAGTTCTTACATCTGTAGTTACACTGTTAACCTTTCACATAACCCTAAACCTTACCATAAACCCTAAACCCTACCTGCCAAACCTCAACCTCAGTAGCAGCAAATGTGAAGTTTGTGAGAATTTTGCAGAGAAGCACATAGTTACACAATAAATACATTGTATTTTATGTATTTTTTATGTTAGTACATAGTAGTTAAGACATCTAATGGAAAGTGGTACCAATTGTAAAACTAAACTAATCCTAATTGAAGAAAATAAAGTTGGTGCAGTGGTTGATGTTGTAAAAGTTAGCAATTAAAAACAAAACTTTTTAGAATAATGTGCACTAATTAATTACTAAAAAGACCAAATAATTTTTTTAATAATTAAACAGGATATCATGTTAATTTGATATCATGTTGGTCTGAACTTCAGTCAAAATATCCCAAAATGTTTAGAGGAATTTAGAAGGAATATTTCACCCAAAACTAAATTTCATCATTATTTACTCACCCATATGTTATTCAAAACTTGTATAATTTTTATTTTGTTCCATGGAACACAAAAGAAGAAATTTAGCTGAATATCCCATTTGCTCTTTTCCATTAAATGAAAGTGGGTAGTGAGTCAAACTGTCAAGCACCAAAAAGAATGTTACGTATGTTTATTGTTGCTAAAAATTCAACAATAATTTTTGGGTGAACTACATCTTTAAGCACATCTAGGAAAGTAATGCAACCTGGTTAACAGAAGTATTACTGTTGTCTAAAAACGCTGCAATTGCCATGGTGATTGAGTATTTTGTCATCTACAGTCAGTTGTCTCACCCCCACCTGCTGCTGCTGATGGCTGTGAGTATGTCCACACACCTGGACAACACCAGGCTGGTCTATGAGAGAGTAAATGTGGGATCATTGTACAGTCTGCTGCACCAAAGGGTAATATTTTAAAGTGTCATTAAAGGAATTGTTCACCCAGTAAAGAAAATTCTGTCATTATTTAATCACCCTCATGTTGTTCCAAACCCGTACAACATCCGTGGAACATAAAAAGAGATGTTAGGCAGAATTTTAACCTCAGTCAATGTTAACTTTCAATTACATCTTTTTTCCATACAATGTAATTGAATGGTGACTGAAACCAAGATTCTACTTAACATTACCTCAGGTTTCATACAGGTTTGCAATAGGGCTGGCGATAAAACTATTGATATTTATTGATATGGTTTTGTTGCTTAGGAGACCTAGCTTGAGTCACTCAGCACATCCTGTATTCGAACTCGTGACTCCAGGGGTGGTAGTCAACATCAATACTCGCTGAGCTATCAGACATTGTACATATAGACAATCAGATCATTTATGGGTCGTTAAAAACACAAGCAGTTCAGCAAAGTTATACACACAACTAGCTAACTGAATCAGTCATTAAATCAGCCTATTAGGAAGTATTAGCAGGCTAGCTATACAGCTAATATGATATTTTTGTGCACCGAACAAGAAAGCAATGACAAATCAATATACCTATCGACTGAACACAATAGCAACTCTGACATCAACACCATTGCTGTTTATTTATGCACTATTTAGTTAAATGGTTTTTCATGATCCAAAGCATTGTCACCAGCAAGAAAGTGCTTCTTCTTCTTGTAATGTTTATTGGCGGTTGGCAATCCAGTTTATGGTGCGTTACCACCACCTACTGAGCTGGAGTGTAGAGCGTCTCAAGAAAGTATTGCGGTGGAGTCAAATGTCTTTGAAATGTAATCAAAATCTTAAAGAGGTCACACCCCTTTCTGTTTGTAGGATTCAATCCTAAACTATTTATTCTTCCAAGGTAGCTGACCCTCTGGAGTTTACTAGCAAACAAACAAGTTACTGTATGTTTAGTTTCGTTCCTAAGGTCTAACATTTGGAATGCATTTTCTCCCCAGTGATGGTATGAAATGTATATTGTGCTAAATATTGATATCGAACAATAGAAAAAAAAAATTTGTGATAATATTTTTGGCCATATCGCCCAGCCCTAGTTTGGAAAAACATGAGAGTGAGTAAATAATGAAAAATGTTTTATTTTTGAGCGAATTAACCCTTAAAGCACTCATTTTTAAATGACTGTGATGTGCCTTTATTCTAAACTGTACCCTTTGCTTATCGGTACAATCTAGCGGGAGGAGTTCCCTCTCCTGCAGGTGGTTGACTTATTGTCGGTGGTGCTACAGGTTTGTGAGGTGTTAATATACCTGCACGGCCGATCTCTGGTGCTTCGGGCCCTTTCTTCACACACTGTGCTCATAGTACACCCTGGAGTTGCCAAGGTTACAGGCCTTGGGTTCATAGTGCCCAGGTACACCTTCCTTGCAAAAGGCACATATTGCAAACCATAGAATGTAGAGTCAGTTAAAGTTAGGAAGGTAGTGTAAGCAATGCATGCCATTCTATAACCTCTGCCAGATTTCTGCCACTGAATAAGATAACCCCCTTTTTTTACAACTGCACACTCCAAAGTCATTGTTGATCTCAGTATATCACAGGTTAGAAAAATAACAAATATGCAATTTGATATCAACAAACCCGGACAGTGAACTGAGCTGTGAACTGACTTCAAAGCACAAGCAATGCAAAACAGCATTCTCCCACAACAAACTGATATTCTTGGCTTCCACTTGTGAACACACAATATGAATGTCAGGAAGACAATTCAAAGTCTTCTGATTGGCTAAACAAAGAAATTACCACTACCCATGGGAACTTTTTTCCCCAGTGTTTCTGTCACAGATCTGTCAGGTAATAGACATATTGTCTACCTGCCATGCCATAATAATCGCTTACAGCACCTTTAATTGGATTATATTCACAATGGAGTTGTAGTTGTTAGACATGCCTTAACCCTCTTTTCTGATGACAGCGAGGGAACTTGCCCCAATGCTGCACCTCCTATTCCTGTGCCTCTCAGCCTGTTTAACTGGGCAGCTCCAGAAGTGATTAAGTGTAGAGCATGCACAGGAAAATCAGACCTCTATAGTCTGTGTGCTCTTGTTCAGGAGATCTATACAGGTACCTTCATACATGTAATACAAACATTGTCATATGGCCATTTTGATAATCATTTCTGATGTGGAGCTTATGTAATATATATTTATTATATTAGTGTTGTTCATTTGTTACATATTTGCCATTCATTTTGCTTTGCCCTAAGGTCAGATACATACAGTATGTAAATATGCAAATGTGAATGCTTGGTTAATGCTTTGCATGCAGCATTTCCGTTGTACGTACTAAAGGTGCATTCTCATGATTCTGTGGCAGTAACAAGCCTCAGTACTCAAGGTGGTGATAAAGTTACCAGCAAATCTCTATGCCATTAAACAATAGGTTTTATTATACCTATTTATTTTATTTGTATTCACATACTTTCAAAGAGTTTGTTTAGGCCTTAGAGATGTAAAGTTTTTTTGTATTATTTCACTGTATCATATTAGCAAACTATATACTTCATAAATATACATTATTTTTCAGTTACTATGACCACCTTCACTGTTAAAGAGCATAAATCCTTGTAAAGCAGTTATATTGTTTTGTTCAGATGCTGTGCCATGGGGCTCCACAGACTCACGGTGCATAAAACAATCGGTAGAGGCTGGTCAGGCTCTGATAACACATCCCGCCGTACCTCAGCCTTATTACAGACTCCTGCAGACAGGCCTCCAGCACAGAGCCCAGCACAGGACCAACACCCTGCAAGATCTTTGCTACACACTACGCTGTGATATCAGAGTGTGTAAACATGCTGTGTGGTGTTATTTTACTGATTCTTATCAGTTGGGACTTTGGATATCTTTTGAGTGTTGTGCAAGCTATGTTACAGATAAAGAAAGAGGAATATATGATAGCATGACAGTGAAGGGTGAAATCTAATCTGCTGCAGGAGATAAGAAGTGAGAATAAGAGGAGAGGTGCATGGTACTCATGGTCTGCCCTTCAAGGCATCCCTGAATCGAATACTGACATCAATGAGACAAGAGAGCATGACAAACCTGGTGAGCTTTTCATCTAGTCATGATTAGGGGAAATGTTAAAGGGGTACATACTCTTTTTTTTAATCATTTTATTATCTTCTCTGAGGTCCACTTGTAATGTTAGTAAAGTTTAATTTTTTTACACCAAAACAGTCACAATTGAATAATATAAGATACATTTTCCACCCTGTCCCTGGCCCTCTATCTGAAATGCTCAGTTTTAAGCTCTCTGGCCCTTTAAGACTTCAATGTAAACACCCACTGTTATGATTGGCAGCTGAATGAAACAGAATGGAGGTCACCTTTTTAGAGTTATAACTGACATTGTGTCTTTTAAAAGCAGCTTGAGATAACAGTCAAAGCCATTCATCAAGTATTTAATTCCAGATAGGCAAGTAATGTATTTCGTATTTATTATGCAATGATAGCAGGAAATTGTACAACTATAAATTAGTAAACACTTCTGCTGGAAAAACAAAAGTATGTGACCTGTCTCTTATCTTCCCATTGTAATTTCCCTTTGTAAGTTGCTTTTACAAGAAAGTGTCTCCAAAGAACATCTTATACATTAATTTAAACAGACTTTTCCCTTCCTCTTAGTATTTCTGCACTGCAGGACAACAGTGGATGATGAGATTCAGGAGCACATGGAAGAGAGAGAAACAAAAGAGAGAAGGTCTCACAGCTTTTCCACAACAGTCCACAAAGAAGAGGAGTCCACCACAGACACTGATGACCTTCACTGGGACTGCACTCCTCTGCACGAGTGGCCCATGTCCCATCATGCTCCAATCTGTGAGCCATCTTCTTCCAACTGTAGCAATATAGAACAAGGATCAGATATAGAAAAGGATCTGGCAGTCAGTCACTCCATCTCAAACCATATTGGCTCCATTGTTCTCAACCTTAAAGTGTCTCAGGTGCTTCTACAGCAAGCTGAGAGGAGTCTGGATAATGCAGAGGTGACACAGAGTGTTCCATGCTTCGACGAGATGGATGCTGGGACAAGTGGGGATGTGGTGAAGAGGGTGAACAAAGAAAAGGAGGTCAGTGTTGGTGTTGGGAATGCAATGGGGCCCCCGTCCACACATTATATACCCAAATGGAGCATCAGTGGAGAAGAGGAGGTCAGTCAGTACAGCTCAGCTCAAGAAGAGAGTTTTGAGAGCATGTGCTATCCTTGGAGTATTCAGGTATGTCAACAGAACCTTTAATTTCATACAATTAAAGGTGAATTGTGTAATTTTTTTATGTAATTATTTTTCTCCTATCCCAGAGATAGCTGTAAGCCATTTGTGTGTTAAGCCGCTAAACAGGTAGTCAACAGAGCAAACAGAGCAATGTTTTGAAATTGCCATAGTGCTTAAACTTTTCAGGGGAATCAATATACGAATGGTTTAATTACAGTTGTCTTTACGTTTTAAGTTGGAATTGTAGAAAATATTTTAACATTGAAATAATTACACACATCAGGATCCAACAGAATTGTATTATCAACTAGCTGGAAGTCAACATTAACAAATACCAAATCCATGTATTAAATGAAAAATAAAAATCAGTGTAGCTTGAGCATTTAAATAGCACATAGTAGGACCACTGTATGAGAACACTTGTTCTTACAGGAGGAGAAAAAAGATTTGAAGAGAGTCGAAGGAACAGAGAGAGGACAGCAGCTGACAGGATGTCAAAAGTCTGAGAGGTACAACAGAAGGAATGCATTGGGGGAAATATGACTAACGCAAGTCACCTCTAATACATATGGATGAATTGAGGACGATAGATAGAATGGAAATAACAGGAAGGACATATATAAAGAAATTTGTCAAAATATATATAGCAAATTAACTTTTTCCTCTCAGATTGCATATGCTTGGATTGTCGGAGCCCAAGAAAGACATCATACACCAGTCTTTTAAAGGAAATTTCCAAGCAAAACCTACATGGACCAGTAAGTAACCATTTCTTTGTTTGCATTTTCTATCACACCATGCCATCCTTTATCTTCTTATGCAATTTATCCAATGTATTAAAGAGATAGTTCACCCAAAATCTAGAACTCTGTCATCATTTATTCACCCTCATATTGTTCCAAACCTGTATGACTTTCTTTCAGAGGAACTCAAAAGGAGATGTCAGGCAGAATGTCAGCCTCAGTCACCATTCACTGTCATTGCATCTTTTTTCCATATAATGAAAGTAAATGGTGACTGAGGCTGACATTCTGCCTGACATCTCCTTTTGTGTTCCTCTGAAAAAAGTCATACAAGTCTGGAAGAACATGAGGGTCAGTAAATGATGACAGAATTTTCATTTTTGGGTGAACAATCCCTTTAAGTAATGTGGCACATAAATTCTGTGTTTAAGAGATGATATGTGACCAAATTCTGTGTCTGCACAGGTGAGGTTAGTGAAGTGGTGGCCCAAATGGCACTTGGGCGGTTAGGGACAGAGCTGGGTGCTGTGGGCAGCAGTGACAGTGAGGATATAGAGGAGCAACAGCTCCATCTACTGGGCTGGCAAGGACAAAGCAACAGACATAATTTTTGCCCATACCAGGATTCTGAGACCCCGGAAAGCACTGATCTGGAGCAACTGTTTAAGTGTTTTGCTGGTAATGTAGCTGTCTAGTCCTTAAAGAATAGAGGCTGTGTTTGGCATTGCTGGTAATTTATGTCATTCTGTGGTTTATGGGTCCTAGCTGGGAGGGCTTCAGATTTTGTAATTAATTAATATTCTTTTTAAAATGTTCACTGCCAGGCATCCAAAGTGATAGTGAGGAGAACACAAACTTCCACACGATCAACTGCACCTTTGATGTGACGAATAGGATGCTGGAGGCAACAA